>NC_048902.1:7670187-7772954 GCF_011077185.1 Oxyura jamaicensis
GATGATCCTTAAGGGTCCCTTCCAACTCAGGATATTCTATGATTCTATGATTCTAAATAAGCAGAGAAGCTTATTTGTATTTTCTGATTCAGTAGGAAAAATCTCGTTTAACTCCAGTTAACTGTCTCACATAAAATCAGCTGAATGTACAACATTAAATGCATTGCTTCTGCTTTTTGTTGCATTGCATCTTACCAAGAACTCTTCACTATGAAAATGTAACAACGATACAATTCAGTTAAAGGCAGCACTGATTTCTAGTTACACATCTGCAATCTGACTTGTAAAAACATCTACACAAGTTGGTATGCATGTAGAGGAGATAATCAAATTAGACCCCTTCTGATTAAAAAACCCAGAACTTAATTGTAGCAACAAACAAGACAATCCACACATACATAATTGTTGGCTTCATGTAGATCCAGACTGGCTCCCAGCTGTGATAGAGCTTGATGGGAATGCGAAAGAGGATAAGCAGAAGAATCCAGAGTACTGTTGTAGAGGGGAAAAGATTAATCGGCAAGGGATACAAACACTGACAATGAACCTTCATCATTTCAGGTACTTACAGTGGAACTTCTTTCCATGTGTAACTTGTCCCTGGTTAGGTGGAGAACCTAAGAAAATATATCTATAATGGGGACTCACAGAAGTGTCCAGTAAAAAAAAAAAAAAAAAAAAAAAAAAGATCAGAGGAGATCAGAGGACAGACTTTAACAAAAGTCCTCAAGTAATCCTTGTGTCATTTTTATTTATTTATTTATATGACGTGGAAGCACTGCATGCTACGAGAATCAGGAAAGATCTGGTGGGATAGAATGGATTACAAAAGTTTTATATGCACTATCTCTCACAGAGTGACAAATAACTTAGTGAAAGGCTGCTTAGGGTTACCTTTCTTCCCTGTACAGCAGCTTAAGCAATGCTGGGCTACAGAGTTTAAAGATGAACTCAGATTCATTAATTGTTCATTAATGGTTCAGTAATGAACCATTCTTCACTTTTCAAGAAAGGAATCAAATATCCTAGCAGAGGGCAAATACAATTGTCAAGGCTGAAAAAAAGATCAAAAGAACCTGAAGATGGTAAACTGAAAGACGTTGAGTTGTTTTAAATAAGAACCTGTAACTGAATAGTTAACCTAAAAAAATATGCTCTCTAAAAAATTTTGGTCTAGAACCCAGATTACATTTGTCATGAAAAAAGGTCTTGCAGGAAATTTATCTTGCTCTTTGTTTTTGCTCAAGAGAAGCATTACCAGAGTGGGTTTTCCTGTGGTTTTCTGTTTTGGAACTTTGGGCTTTGCCTTTGGATAAACACAGGAAGCACACGGAAAATCAAGGAAACACAGAATCAAGAGCAAGTCACATCACTCAAATCTGGAGCCAAACTAACCTCAAGTCCTTTCTAAGGTGAATATCCAATAATAGTATTATCTAAGAAAATGCAAGGGGATAATTATCCTATCATATCCAGACAGATGGTCTCCAGTACCCGATTCTGCCAAATTCAGCTTTACATCAAAACATATTCTGTATTTCATCTACCTGGCCATAACAGTTTTTCTGACCTGGTTACAATGGTACCAATAGAAAATTTGCATAGGTATAGAAAAAGAGAACTATATCCTAGAAAAAGATGCAAAATACAGATGAGTGAAATGGGGGAAATTCTAGCACTTAAAAATTAAGCTATGTTTTCATGGCATATACTAAGAATTGCTCCAAGAACCAACTGGTTTATTGAAAACAAACATTTCCCATTCTCCCCACCCCAAATCCTAATAGCCTTCTGCAGCATCACCTTTTATTACTACCAACAATAACAGGTGTAAAACGCTGTTTGTGCTTCACAGAAAACACTGATAATTGCATATGTCATTAGCTTGAGGACTGCCAGCTTACAGCTAATAATAATGCATCCTTTGAAGTATTCAGGAACTCTTCACAAAGTTTACGAAATATATACCTCACCTAAAGCAATACAAGGCTTTAGCAACCCTACTTTTATCTGGAATGTTCTGATGGTTTCATTGAGTTAATCTCAAGCAGTTATCAGATAGCTACCTCATCACAGCACTGATGTGTACTGCCATATCTGAGTTATTTCCTGAATGTGAGATGCAGACACAGAAACAGCTCTCCCAAATGTCATTTCATGAGCTTTCATTATGAATTTTCTCCTGAGAAGTGAAAGAATCAGGGGAAGCAGGTGACATCATCGTATTTATTAAAACAACTTAGACTCTCTTTCTTGAAATGTCTGTCTTCAGAACATCTCACTGAAAAGGAATACATAACGCAATGTACTCTGCAAATAAGGGAGCAGCAATTTGAGAGGGCTAACAGGAAAGTGTTGGGGGAAGCTTAATGAAAGAACTGAAAATGAATAAGGAGTACTGAGGACAATTAAGACGGCTTATTTACTGCCAGAGTGTTAAGTGGTCATTCAGACTCTCCACAATAGACACAATATTGAAGAAAGTTAGGCATTGGAATAGGCTTCCCAGGGAAGTGGTTGAGTGACCATCCCTGAAGGTCTTTAAAATACATTTAGATATAGATGGGCATTATGTGATATGGTGATATATATTAATGATACGGTTTAGTGGAGGACTTGTTAGTGTTAGGTCAGAGGTTGGACTAGGTGATCTTGGAGATCTCTTCCAACCTAGATGATTCTGTGATTCTGTGAAATAACTGATTGAAGAAATAACTGAATAAAGAAGCAGGATATTGGGCAGTAATTGTGAATTCTAGCACCAACTGCATTCAGATCATAACACAAGAAACATCGGTTAAGAACAAGCCTCAGGGATACACTGAATGTTACAGCACAACACAGAAGCAGAGCCAGCACTGGCTATGCTTATGCAGTGTTTTGGCAGGACAATTGTGTATTCAAATACAGTGTTGTGCTGATATGTCTGTACTCCTTCTGGGACTGAAGACACCCTCAGTACCCAAGCCTATACTCCATCGTCTGAGTGTAGAGCTCAGACAAGCTCACCTGGTGTTGCAGTGCCCCATGCAGACTTTTCTGTGACAATGGGAATTGGATCTAGTTCATGCCAACATGAACCTTAAGGTTCAACACTTAAAACGAGAAACTCAGGCCTTGTTTACCAAACATACTGGTATCTCCTTGGCAGGAAGAATGTTTCATTTACAAGGGTGAAATTAGCACAGGAAAAAGCACTTCCTAAAAAAGCAAACTGTACTCAGATGGACATTTATTAATGTCATAGTAATACATAACAATGAGCCGGCAGTCACCTTAGACCTGTGAATTACAGAAAACAATTACTACTTTTCAGCCTGAGCTCATTACCCTTACTCTGAAAGCTACCATAGAAACAATTTTTATGTAAGCAAAGGAAAATATAGCATCATTCAATCATAGCATCCACTCATTTCCTTACTTTTGATAACCAAGACAGAAAAAAGTGACTTGGCAAGCCCAAGCTGATGCTTCATCTTTATAAATTCTGTTTTTTCCCAACTTGGCAACACTTAAGAGGTAAAAACATCAGACAATATCCTGCGGTTTTTGCTTTGGTCAAAGTTCTCTTAGAATATTTTTTTTAAACTGTAAAAATAAATGATTGCAAATATATATTTTTTTTCTCTCTTGTATTTCCTTATGGCATGGATCTATAATGATCTCTTATTTGCTACTGTTTACTTCTTCATTCTCCTCTGGTTTATGTTAAATAAAAGTTTGTGTTTTCCTGCAATATTACTAGAAGATTCTGTAAAGTAATTTTAACCAAGATAGCAAGGATGTTAAATGCTTCAGAAGATAGTATTTCTCTGATGTATTCTTTAGGAATCATGAACTACAAAAAGACAATGAAGGATAATAAGCAGCTAGGTGCTTTGCACATGTACATCAGTGTCTTAATAAAGTCAATACACAGAAATGGACAGGACCACTCAGTGATCATAATGAAAATTCCTTGCCCCTGCAGTCATTCAGGTTCCAGTAGTTCTCTATGCTCCCAAACAGTTTTCTAGCAATAGAAAAATTCAAGGTCCAATACCCTTCAGACATACAAAATAATAAGGGAAAGGGAGAGTTCACTTATGATACTCAATAGCACCCAATAGCAAACTTTCTTAACTATTAAAAATTCTGTAATGGCAGTAATTTCATCCTAACTACTTAACATAAGGCTTGATTATGTCTCAGTGATTAGTTCCATATACATCAAGAATAATTTAATATCATCTACATGCAATAGAGTTTTTCTTCCTGAAAGTGTTAGATTGTGGACATAGGTTTATATGTGAAACCAACATGATTAAACACATACTGAATTTTAACCACAGAAGATATAAGAACATACAACTGCTAGACTTGCCCTGGGATTATGAAAAGGATTGGTTTTTGTTTGTTTGTTTGTTTACTGATTTCAGTGACAGCAAAAAGCAGACCACAGATCAGCAAGTTGTCATCTATGTTGGATTATGTCTTCTTCAGGTAGCTTAGACATTTACACTTTATCTTAGTGGGAGGTGGAAAAGAATGACTCAGTGCCAATGAAAAAGATGTATCAAATGTTTCATAAGGAAAAAGCAGGTGTCCTATGATTCAGTTTAGACTTCTGGTTTTATGGTTTTGGAACACAGAACACAAGAGAAAAATCCAGGTTGATTGTAACTGTCATAAAGAATATGAAAAGCTGTCCATCGCCATCTCAATATTAGCGTTGCTCTGAAGTTGATAAAATTATTATCCAATTTCATTTCCAAGATTGATATCTGAAAGCCTGAGACAGAAGCTTTAAATACATAAGGAAACTTCCAAGATGGAATCCTTCTAAGAGTGCAACTGCCTAGGATTAGATTTTTCCTATAGATTTTTTTTGGTAGGAAATGGGCTAAAACTTTGATTTGTGACACAACATAAACATGTAGCAGGTAATGTAGTGCACAGTGTGAATTGATTAAATGAATTACTTTTCTGTCTTGTGTGAAACTGCCTCAGCCACAGCTCAAGCAGACTTAGAAATAACTCCCTTCTAGTGATATAAAGCTTTGCTTGATTCATACCCTCCTCAGTTTCATTAGCAGCAAGAATGAACTGCATTAATCTTTTGCTAGACTTGCTGGCAATTTTAGTCCTGACTGATGACCTACTCTTGCAGTGCTCAATAGCTGTAGAAAATAGGTGTAAAATGTTCATCACTCTGGTGTTTTTCACAGCTGGTTTGATTGTTTATAAAGGGAAAACAAGACATGTAGCAGAAAGAAACAAACATTTCTTATAAAGTAGTGTAAACTTCAAATTATCAGTCTGTTTGTGGATGCTTAATATCTTTGAGTAACCAAGATGTAGCCACTTCTGACTATTTTGGACCGGCTTTTCTTTTAACTCCATTAAAATATTCAGTGACAAAAGATCTCAAAATTAACTTCAAAAGAGGAACCTGATTACTTTTTTTTTTTTTTTTTTTTTTTTGGTGTATGTGTGTGTGTGTGAAATGGACCCTATCACAAATTTGTCGTTCTTATTTATTTTAAAACCATTTGCAAATGAAAGAACAGAAGTATTTGTGCTCTTATGCAAAGTACAACTGATTCTAGTTAAATGTAAATATTTCTGTTCACCTATAATAAGAGATGTGTTTCAAAGCCATATGCAATGAAGAGCCCTCCCATTACTTTCACATGAGAATGGAAAGCTGCAGGACTATAAAGAACAGTTTATACAAGACCAGACACAAGACCTTACATAGTTCAAGGTATCAGTACTGGCTTAGAAACAAGACGAGCTTTGGCATAGTGTTGCTTGGAAAAATGTCTTTGTCTGCTTTCTCAGTCCCCTTCATCTGTGAACTTGGAATATCAACACTCATAGTGGCCTAGTTGCCAAGGCGAGGACTTTACAGAGCACTTCACAGGCAACAGAAATTCAGCCTGCTGTCAAATATCCAGAGGTACATAGGCCTTATCCTAATACTCTGCTGAAAAGGGAATTAAAACTGCAGTGACTCACCAAGACTTAGCAATGACTGTGAACACAAAGCCAACTAATGTTTGACATGACTTGTTGCTGGAAAAACTGTCCTTTGCAATCTTGTGCTGTTTAGATTTAGTCTTTCACAGGATTTGGTAACTCCTAATGAAGGTTGGGAATATTTTTTTTCTGCAGTTCTATGTAATTTCTAATTTTATTGGTTATATCTGAAATCCACTACAAATTGGCTAATAAAGCTCAGCACAAACCTAAAAAAGAGCTTCAAAAGTAGTTGTTCCGTTTCAGAGAGGAGAATACACTCTTTACCATGAGCCTTGGCTATAGATATTTCAAAAGTCAAGCGGATGACTTTCTTCCCCATATTCTCTCGTATGAATGAACTACAAACTTGGAATTGCTTAGATATCTCAGGTACCCCCTTTATGAATTAAACCATGACTCCCACAGACTTAGGATGCACTTGAACTGAGGTAGGATGTGACAATGGCTGCAGGATTTATGAAGTTCTTAATGTTGTCATACTACAAGACTTTAGAATGATACAATAGAACTTACACTAATGAAGAATTGCAGCTAATGACAATATGTGAATTTGTATTCCTAAAAGTCTGACTGACCTTCATATTCTTAGGTTGTAAACCCTGCTGAGGCAGAAACTAGGATTTTGTTCTGTCTTCTGCGCAGGACCTAACACAAAGAAAACCTTGTGGGTGGCTTAAAATACCATCAGCATTTTAGTAACAACTTGTATACTTGATTACATTAATTTAACAGTTGCATGCAGGTAAAGTAGTATTTATGTGCAATGTAATGCCATCAATGTAATGAATACTGTATTTCTTACTGTAAGCAAAACCTTTGGGTTGACTCATCTTAAAATTTGCACGGATACATTCAAAAATAACCTTGTGAGAACTGAAGAAGAATTAAGCTCTTTAAACTTAAATTTATTCTATATTTATTTGAAATCTTATCTGGGTATCTGTAGAACAATCATTCATACTTTTTATCACCTTAGTAATAAATATACCATTTACAGGAGAAAATATTTATTTATTTTTAAATATATTGCCTCTCTTGTATAGATCCATAGATTTTCTGCAAATGATGCAAACAGTCATACCCAGGATATGGTATAACTGTTCTTAAGGAATGTTTTCTTAGACATTAAAATTGGTCATGCTCCTTGCCTTTTGTTTCACATACATGTTTATCATAATGAGTTTTATACCTTTTATTTGTTACATCTCTTAGTATTCATAAGCTCCAACCCCTCACAACTAGTATTACTGGGAGGAACGTAACAGTTTTCTGAGAAGGTGTAATTAGTTTTGAATGAAAGCATCAGGATTTTTTTTTTTTTAAGTCTCTTTAATATGCCTAGCCTCTCAAAAAAGTTTTACAGCTGGCATATACAGAAGCAAAAACTCCATGACTCTTCACTGAGACTTCAAACTTCAAACTTGAATAAGTAAGTTTAAGAAGAAAAGAAAGTAAACCAAAAAAGAACAGTTTCTGGGACAACCTCAAGCCCTCTGTCTCACTCTCCTATTAGTTACACTAATCTAACAGCAAACAAAATACCAGCTCTTGAAGTGGAATTAATAGCTTTCAGTCAAGACTCCTTCTCCTCACAGTGTCTAGACATTCTCCTGTGTTTTTTGGAAGACTGAATACAAATTGTAAATCTTGTTCCTTGTTCAATAATGAATAAAATATTCATTTTATGAGGTCTTCATAATAAAGACCTCTGAAACCTCATGCACATTAAAAGTGATACATAAAGTGATACATACACTAGTATGTGTACACCTTTCATAAAAATCTATCAAAAGTTTTGACGACCATACTTTATGTTTTCTTGTGAATATTGGAAAAGCTCTATTTAAAATAAGTGACAGTGCGCTTTTGCAACTCAGCTGGATTGAAGGCAGAAATGCAATGAATAGGCTTTACATTCTCCAGATCCCAAAGTGGTGGGACTATTCCAAAAGTGCTGCTACCTATTTCCATTCTGTTCAGTTATGTTTCACTGACCATGCACGTTCAAAGACACTCTGGCTAAAATTCCAAACAAATACTTCTAATAAACTCATTAAGCTTGTAGCTGAAAGATGCAAAGCAGTCATATCATTAAACCCTGCCATACATCACAGGTGATTATAAATCAAAGCTGGTAAAAACAAAAATCTAGACTCCTAAGGTGAGACAAGAAAAATCATTAAAATAAAAAAGGGGTCTACTTCATTTTACAAACTCAAGAAGAAACATGCAGCCAGCAACATCATCATAGTGTCTCAATTAGCAGAAAGAGTAAAAAGATACTAGGTAGAAAGCAAATCCTATTCACAAAAAAGATATAATCTATGAATTTTCATTAAAAATTATCACCACAATTGTCTTTTCCTCCTGTCCTTATAATGGATTTCTAAGCTGAAAAAGAGTTTAGAAATTGGCTGCCTCAGCAGTCATAGAGGTGACTGAAGGTCCCACTTGGGGGCAGAATAAATCTATCAGTAGATGACCAGGGAAGTGTCCTTGACTCCTTTTCCTCTGCATACACTTCATCATTTTCCCCCTCTTAGCGGGACATAAAATGGAGATTAGTAAGCATCATAGGTCATGAAGAATCACATTTATTTGTAACTTATTAAATTGGGGTAGATTAGCTACCAATTCAATAACTGTTTTATATAACTAAAGGTAAATAGTAGAGGGAAAGGTGGGAGGCTTTGTACGTTTCAAAACCCAGGTCACCGAGTCAAGTTTCCTGAGTTTCATCACAGGATTCATAACCCTCTCAGTTTCACTTTCCTAAGACAATACTTTGTTCAGTCTCTTTTTACATAACAGGCTTAATTTTCCCTGCTCACCCTACCTTATCTCTGCACTGGCATTCACAAGGTTAATACTGCAGATTAACTGCGGAAACCCGGTGATCTATCTGCTCTCTGCTGAAAACAAGAAAAAATTAAGCAATAGTTAGAATATACTATAAATAGGTCAATAACTGGTCTACTTCAACACAGCTATAATTTTCAATGAAAATAAACAGAACACAATGGACTTTATTTCTACAGCTGTGTGATCAGAATAAGTCCCAAATTTCTTGGCAGACCTGAGAGACTTGAAGCCAAATGTACTGCACTGAGGTAGACCAACTAATATATAATATATGACAGAGATTCAGGAGTGAACCTTCAAATGCTACTCAAACATTTTCAAAGGGATATATAACATATCAAGTTTATTCCTAGGAGAGGTTCAGTTAAAATATGCAATTACTATTTAATGCATTTACTCTGGTTTCACCAGAATTTATCAAATGCTTACTCAGAATGTCTAGTGCAGTGATATTTAGTGGTAAGCCTTCAGACTCTTTGTGGACAAAATGTACTCATTTCAAGCAAGCAAATGAGAGGGAACGTTAGCTGAATTCACTGTACAGTGTTACAGGAAATAATTATATTGTGCAAACTCAGATGTCCTAATCTCTATAAAACCTTAAATATATTTTGTTTGAATCTGTAAAGCCATAAAACTCCTACAATGTAAGTAAGGCACAGATTAAATGGCTAAGGATTCAGGGTGTTGTAATTTTTCAGTAGTCTCAGGGCAAGATTCATCCTTATTGTCATTGATTGGCTCTTCATCTTTACATAAACTCACCAAAATCAAAGGGTCATAACAGAGAAAATGGTACTGCTTCGCACAAATAGTATGACTGGATCCTCAGCGCAAAGAACTGTATTGGCTAGTATCTGCCTCAACACAACTAAACCATGCAAAGTTAAACTGCTACCTGCACACTTAAAGAGGAAGATATATAAGAAGAACTAATTAATCCATTTCATTTTTTATGAGGAGACTGGATGAAGACTGTGCCCAGAAGATACACGGACATGCCCATTCTTTTCTATCCCAAAGAGTCCTTTCTGTTTGTTGTTCACTTGTCACCGAGATACATGCTATTGGTGTCAATTCCTTGTATAAGAAAACCTGTTCCTCACCCTGTGCTCCATGACTTCTTTTTATTGGCTGAGTATATGAAAGCAGATGGAAAGTAATAACTGTGGCCTGTAGTCCAGAGGTTTTAAGAAAGTATTATTCAAAAATTATATTTTTCTATTCAAAATGTCTATTAAAATAATATGCTCAAACTCAGTTACACAAACAATAGAGGATAATTTCATAACAAAAGATTTCTTCTCCAGAAGTGAATGCTGAGCTCTAGAATTGAAGCTAAACTGGCCATAAATAAGATACTTGCATTAAATTGGAGATACCTAGTACAGTGGTCCTACAAAACATAGCAGGACTACAGTTCTGGTTTCACAAGCTGCTCAGAAATTCTTCCCTTCTTTTTATTTTGCAGCTAAAGGCCTGCTGCTCACATGATGTGCTTTAAGTCCCCCCACGACTAAAAGTGAGGAACCTTGTGTGTCAAAGGAGATTGATGGAAACTGCTAACTACCATTTAGACTCCACCCAAACCTGGAAATCTCTGTCTGCAGAGGTGGAATCTGGGTCACAAGACATTCAACTTTTGCATTACCATGGACTGATTTGTAAACTTTAGCAGGTTTCCAAATCCATACAAATTTCTCCAGCTTGGAAAATAGTGCTGATTACACAGATTGTTTCATATGTTTCCTTTAGCTCTCCTGGCCACTGTTATCAAACACACTGCTTATCTCATCTGTCACATGAACCTAGAATATTTTCTCACTTGTTGTATTTTGCTTAATAAAGAATGAGGTAACAAAACTTGCAGCAAATCCGTTTTCCACTTCTGACAGTGCCTGCTTATTAGTACTTCTTCAGAAATAATCATTTGTTATTTTCTGTCTTTGATCTGTTTTTTTAAGCATTCTGTGTTTGAACAAGCAAAATATTATTTAAGATGTGATCTGAAGCCTGCCTACTGAAAGGAGTAGGAGTCTTCCTGTTGTTGAAATCAGGCACTCAAGGATATCTGGCTAGTACAGAATTACCACAGTGAGCGAAAGAAGCAATTCTGAGCAATTCAGGTCAGACTTACTGCAGTAATAAACCAGTATTTAATTTTGTGAATTTCCTGGAAGCAGGAAAAGACCTCAAATACACCATCTTTGGATGCCGATAATTCTTTCCTTGTATTCTGCTTTTTCATCCACAGGAGGTAACTGGAAATGGAAAAATACTCCAAGTGAGTCACATGGGATCAAGTCATTTCATTAGGAACATTTGCTAGCAAATTCTGCAGAAAGCCTAACTTTACTATTTCTCAGGTCACTCTTTAAAGTCTACTGCTACTGTCATTAGGATGAAATAAATTACAATAGGCAATATTTGTATTTCCTTATCATATCTGTTTTTATCACTGGAAGAAAAACAGTGACTAAAATCACCATAAAACAGAGGAAAACTTTTGAACATGAAAGGCCTTGCTGAATTTGCTGGAATTTAGTTTATTTCTGAGAATACACACATTGCTTAACCTATTTGTTTAGACAGACCAAATGCAGTCTTTCTGCTTCAAATTATTCCTGCAGAAGGAATTGTCCCTGAATCTACAGATTTTTATTTTTATATTTTTGCATGCCAAATCTTACTGCACAAAGTCATACCAAAAGAAGTTGGAGGACTATTTTCTGAAAAACAAAAAGACCATTTGGGTTAAAATCCTAATGTTCTTTTTCCTTTGAGGGTCACTAGTTCATAATGACAAAGTTTAACAGATTCTGAAATAGAAACTCATTTCCTCTCAAAGGAAAAAAGTCTGGTGAAAATTAGCATATTTCTAAGTATCATTGAAGTAACCCAGAACAGCAAATACTAAAACCAGATTGTTAACAATCAGCGTGAGTTTACTATCAGTACTGTCTCCAGGGTGGTGTGAGAAGCAGCCCATAGGCTGTGGGAGTGAAAGGCCTGCTAAAAGTTGAACCTGACCTCCTCTGCAGGAGCTGGGCTGCACTTTCTGAGACTGAGCTGAGAAAACCTTTTTCTGTCAAGTAAAGAGAGACACTTGGTACCTGCATTCTTACAGAGCTTTTCCTGAAGGGCCCAGGTCTTCAATTAACACCCTTTCATCCATCAGCTACCATTTTGTCTAGTTTGTTCGCACAGGTAGCAGACAGCAAGCCTTGTCTGTGCTGAACTGTCCAGGCTGTGACTCAGCGCCCAGCAAGGAGGCTCTTGCTACTGGCAGGCTGCCACCCCTGCTGATTTCATTTGAGAGAAGCTACAGTAACAGAGGAGGAGGCTGGACTGCTGCCCACAGCCCTCTGCAGCAGAGTTGAAACACTTTGGCCTACATCTTCAAGCACATACAGCCTCGACCTGTATGTGCATAGAAGTGGAAAAAAGTAAATCAGGGTGCATATTGCAGGGTTTGCAAGCACGCAGTCAGCAGCATGCATGCAAGATCAACTGTGTGTGTGCAAAATATATCTAACAAAGTCATGGATTTAAGTAGAAAAATATTTGGTTCTGAACAAATCTTAACTGAGAACAGAACAGAGGGAACGATTAATTTACTTGATAACTTACCAAAGCATGGGAGGCTGATGTCGTTGACTTGTCCGTCACTGCTCTTGCAAATTAGTCTAAAGAAAAGGGCAGCAGGGAATTTCATTCAGAATTCAGACTTTGAAATGTCTCTTACAGAAGAGAATGGCAGAAATTCCAGTTAAATAAAGGCACTCATCTGCTATGGTGATGCTCTTTTAATTACGCCAAGAGCAGTCTATTCCTCTTCCCCACCAGAGGGAATTTGATAGTCACTCAGCATCACCAACATCTCTACAAGGCCAGTAACTGCAAAATCATACAGAGAAAGAAGCAGAACATGTGCTCACAATGTCCTTTGCTTCTGTCTCAGACACATCTTCCTAAAGATATCAGCAATCATGATTTGTCTTTAATGCCTTCTTCATCCAATTTCATTTCCACTTTCTGTCCCAGCTAAGCTGGGCAGTAACATAACAAACACTTTATAGTCCTGC
Organism: Oxyura jamaicensis; assembly: GCF_011077185.1. Lineage (NCBI taxonomy): Eukaryota > Metazoa > Chordata > Aves > Anseriformes > Anatidae > Oxyura > Oxyura jamaicensis. The sequence continues at coordinate 7,683,159 of NC_048902.1, forward strand.
TGTTATTTCAACCCAGATTGATTTACTGGGCATCTTGACTCCACTCTACAAATGTATCGGTACCAAAACCTCTATCTAGCTTCCTTATTATTTCAGAAAATCTGAATCTGTTAAGTCTCTACAACATGAGCTTTTCTAGCTTCTGCAAGGTCCCTATTTGTTTAATTTTTCATGTACATTTAAATTTTCTGGAATTTTAATATGACCTCTACAGTTCTCATAAAGAAACAGCATACCCTAGGAACTGACTCCATTGCACTGAGAAAGATAAGGTCCCATACGAGGCCTCACATTGCTTTGACCTTAATTCACTGAAGCATTTCTACTCAGAACAGCACACTTGCCACAGTTTGAACATCAGCCATATGTGTAAGTCTAAACATTTAAACAAAGTAAGTTTAAATGGATAGATTACCTGAGACTGAGATGTTTTAAGCCCATCAACATAAAACTGCTTAACAGTTAACATTATGGTGGATAACTTCAGCGCATCACACAGAATCACACAATATCACCTAGGTTGGAAGAGACCTCCAAGATCACCTAGTCCAACCTCTGACCTAACACTAACAAGTCCTCCACTAAACCATATCACTAATGTATATCACCATATCACATAATGTGCATCTAAAATATTTTTAAGTTGAATTATTCTATTTTTGTGCTTTCTCATAATATGAAAAAGACGTAAATACTACAGGCAACCTAAAAAGACTTCAACTTTTCAAGTGTGTCACTGTTTTAACTCAAACAAGCTAGCACAATTTATAAAGGGTAAGGCAGAAAATAAAGAAAACATTCTATGAATCAAAAGGTTTCTATTACCTGTAACAGCTGTGGCCACCATATTTCCAGAGAACATATGACAGATGTATATGAAATAATTACTTCTACATTAAAAAAAAAAAACACAAGTTGCTATTTTATAATAAAAAAAATGAAAAAAATATTTATATTGAAAGATGGCAAAACTGAACAGATGGAATTAAAAGCACATTAACTTATGAAAGGGAAAAACATCCCAATATTTTTCATGCTATCGGATAGTACTGAGACTAATGCCATGCAAAAGGAAAAAAATAATTGCCTGGAAACTTACAGTATTTGCATTTGAGAGAGGGTTTAAAATGCAATAAGGTAGAAACTCACTATAGTGGGGCACAGTCCAATTAACATGTATTACAAATGAAGCTCTCGTACGCAAACTTGACAAAATCATTTAACTTTTACGTATGTTTCAACAGTATTTATTTTTGCCCATTTTAAGATTTAAATCTGTTAATTTTAGCGAATATGAAATTCTGTGTTACTACCTACAGCTTTAAAATCAACAGATAACCGCAGTTTTCATCTTTTTGTTTGTAGCAAAGTACATAAGCACCCTGTATTTCAGAGAAACGTTTAAACAGGTAACTGATGTGAATCATGTTGTGATGTGATGAATCATGAGGAATCATGATGTGATGTGATGTTATGGTGCCACCTTGTGCGACTGCATCAGAAGTGCCTCTGATGGGTAAGCAAACAAAAATTAGCCCTGGGGAAAAAGGAAAGGAGATTGTGTATTTCAACAGCAACCTACACTGCAAGCTTACCATCCGTTACAAGTTCCAAAGTAGAGAGCATCATCATACCTACAGAAATGGCAAAAGGATTAATTTCTATATTTTATCAGCTATTTCAATAAGTGCAACATATTTCAGCCTTTGAAAGATTTAACTTTACAGTAGTTGGAATAATGAGTAGAATGGAAGTTAATTTTGTTGTGTAGCCCAAAATTTCTCAAAGCACGATAAAATGAGTCAAAAGTTTTAATTGTTATGATTTTGATACAGAAGCCATGTAAGTGACAGAGCCCTTCTATTGACTGTTAGAACAGTAATACATGTATGATTGTCTTCAGGCCCCAGTACCTAAACAGTACTGGAATAAAATAAAAATAACATAGCTGATTTCCAGCTGAAGAGGAAGGAGAAATACAGAGCTGCATTCATGCATTTTACGGGAAAGATTGCATAGCTCGTTTAAAAAGAAAATGTCTTTTCATGTCTTTAGTAATAGTGCTGTGCTTCTTTAATTTCTTCATGGGTAATAGATGATTGTATTCTTCTATTCAACATTATCAGCCCATAGAATCAGTAAAATGCAAGACTTCCTTTGAGACTAAGGACACAGTTTTAAAGTTAATCTTGGAAAGAAATGAATCACATATGCAGTTATCATATACAAAAGGCAAATATTTCAAGTTTCATAAGGACGTGACAATCCATAAAATATTGGTTGAAGGTAAGCACCAAACCCAGCACCTGCCATTTCAGTGACTGAAAGGCAAACCTGGGATGTGGTTGTCTTCAACACTGGGAGGTTGATCTTGACTGCAGTTCTTTCATCTAAGAGTATTTCCATGCAAGACCCCCAGCTGTACACCACAGTGATAGAGGCATCTTGTTATTTAAGGCCCATGCTTGCTTTCTCTTGGAAAAGTCACTGAAGTTCATCTTCCTGACAATCTTCTTTTTTTTTTTTGCTTTTAAGAGCAGTATTAAATATTCATAAATATAAAAACTATGTGGAAATACCTTTAATAATATTCTGACAATATTCTGCCCGTTTTTAAAAAAATAACCACAACCCAACCATCTTTGCAGAGTGCTTAGCCAGCAGTGAAGATAAAAATGCAACTGTTCCAAATATCCTGTAGATCAAATGATGCTTCTCTCCCTTTGTGCACCAGAATTATTTCAATACTTTTTGCGTTCTAAGAAGCCACAATTAGAGGACAAAAGCCCCCAAGGTGCCTGAGATTCAGAAAGGCTGGACTGGCAAGTCATTTCTGATAACACTGGCTCACAGAAACATCTTCAGATTCTTATGTGGAAAGTACTGCAAAGGAAAGAAAAAGATTAAGAGAGATATATACATTTGTCATTATATACAATGTTTTCCTTAAAGTATATAAAGGAAAGTGCTGCATAACAAATTTGAATCTCTGTTCTTCTTTGTCCTTTATCCTAGTAAGGACATTTGAGAAGGTGAAAAATTGAAGCACATTCTCATTTACACTGAATTATTTCAAGATGAAATGGATTTCTAAACCTACTAAATTCTACTCCAGAAAGTACAATCATCCTTTTTACTGAACGCCTAGCAATTAGAAAGATCAAGTATTAAAAAAAAAAAAAAAAAAAAAGAATTAGAACAATGATAGGATGAACAGTGACTGCATTTAAAGAATTTCTCATTTTGAAAGCTTTTACTTATCAAAGAGGCAGATCTAATACTTTAAATTTTGGTTTTATTAGAAAGCTTAAGATCTTTTGGACAGGGAGATATTTCCTATATACAATCATAAATTGTTGATAAAGACATGAACAGACTGGCAACAAAACTACTCAATGACTTCCAAATACATCTATACCATCTGAACTGCAGAAATCCTGCTCTACTGTTGTAGTTTCAGAATGTGTCAGAAGGACAGATCTTCACATAACCTTTGAGGTTACCTACAGAACATTCAGCTACTACAAATGCAAGGATTGCTAATATTCAGGCATCGGCAGGATGCTTGGCAAGGATACAACAGTCAATCCTAAGGCCTGATCTAACCTACAAGAACAACAGTGAAGTGTTCAGGGACTTACTGTTTCATCTGTAAATTATCACCATTTTGATGGACCTCTGCTTTGTTGTGATGGGAATAATCTCATTTTTCTTCTGACTATAATAATACAGTATTTACTTGAGAAAACTGCCAGAAAACTACCACTGATTAAGTCACTTGGACAACTACTTATAACATTAATATAGGCCATCTACTATATCTAACAGAGGAAATGAGTAGCTGACAGAGCAAAATGTTAACTTAACCCTCAGTAAGCAAATGGACAAACCAAGCACCTGGCAAAGCTACAGAGAATTGGATAGGTCACTATTTTTTCCAGCGATTTTTCCAAGTTTCTGGCAATAAGCCTCCTCTGGTCAGGCACAGGCAGCTCATGAACAGAACCAGTAAGTGTGCTGTTAAACTGTGAATTTTTGTAGACCCACAAGTATAGTACTTATGAAGGAATGATCCAAAAAGATTTTTCTTATCCTATATAGTAAAACAAAACCAGAACAAAACAAAGAAACTCTGCTCAAGTGACACTTCCATTGTCAATATTTGGAAAATAGTAAACTTACTTGAAAAGCAGAATGTACTATGATCATGAAAAAGATGCAAAAGTATTATTGAAATTCAATATTCTGAAAATCTGACTTTACAGAACCAGTTCTGCTGAAGATCCTACAATAACTGCTCTGGCTAGAATGCCAGCATTGTAAGAAAAAAGCATATACTAGTATGCTCATCTTTTCCTTGCACCCTGCAGTAACAGTGAGTAGATACAGGATGGCGATGCCACTTTAAAAACATACCTATGGTAACCTTCTGGTCCTTTAGCATAGCAGCATCACAATTTCACAGAACGGTAGTGATTCATCTCTCCATTTCACAACTTCATTTTACAGTCTGCGTTTAATTGAAACTGAGCTCCAAGCATTTCTCAAATGTACTGTCCCTATGTGCAAAGTATTACACTGTCAATTAGACATAAAAGAACTTCAGTTCTGGTTGCAGACTGAGATGGTAAGGTTAGATAAATCATCATGGTTCCTTCAATCATGTAAAGTTTCATTAGCCCGTCAGCAAGAAAAAATGCTGTGTCTAGAATGACCTCTTTGTGTGTAAGAGGTTCTCATCATTCGTGTAACTATGGAAATTCAGGGGGTACTCATAATATTTCTTTCATATAAAAACGTTTATCCCAGTGCATGATATGCAATGAGATATTGATAATTTAAGAAAAATTAAATCTCAGTGCAGGAGAGATGGTCCCAAAGATTTGCGATGCAGATTGGAAATCTGCAAACATCTTGCAGTCTTTAGACTGAGCCAAACCTAGATACCAGGACTGGAAACCCCAGATCTTTCTGTAATAGAGAAAAGAAAAAAAAGAATATCTACTCTGGTTTGTATGACAGCCATAGAGTATAGATTAATTACTGACACTGCAAATTGTCCCATTCTCTGGGACAGTTAGAATCCATGATTGGCCAATGCATTTATGACTATTAGCTATCTGCAATAACAAGTCTTCTCTCATGAAGATTTACACATCTGAAGAGGAGTTCACATCTTCTGAACACATTAGACCAGAGGGCAGAGCACAGTACTGGATTACATCAATTGTCCATTGACTTATTTATTGGATATACAGCAGAGTTGAAATGTTTCCCAATTGCACTTTTGATATAGCACAGCATTTGGGTTCCTAAGCACATCAAACTAGGCAGACAAATTTATCATTTCTCTTGCTAAGGACCGAGACAGTTTGATTATTTATCCTCGGTTTGCACTGATAGAGGTAAACCGTACAACACGTCCTACAACTGCTGTCAGTTTTCAGAACTCTTGAGAAACTTGTCAGGATGGTAAAAGATACACAGGACAAGTGGAAAAGCCTTCCCTAGGCAATAATCTCTGTTCAATGTTGTGACAGTGCTTACAGCGTTACAAACTGTATGTTTCCTTCTTGACTGATATCAGAAGGTACTCATCATGTATATTTTCCATGCAAAAACTGTAATTTTGGTGCCTACATGGAAATAAAGAGCTTTAGAGGTTTGGAGCATTTGAGCAGCTGAAGTGTTCTGGACATACAGTTTTGGATTATTTTCCCGGGAGGCTCCAACTTGATTACAGCTATTTGATTTGAATCAGGAATTCACTGAAGGAAACCCTGAGGTATGTATACGGAGGAAACAAAATTTTATGTTCACAGTAGTCCCCAGGAACTTCATTATCTTGGAATTTATTCAGTCTGGGTGACACTGAAATGTATAGAAAGCATATTGTAATGCAAAGAGCTTACCAATACTAAGACTTCAGAAAAAAAGAACAGTAAACATTTAGTTCAGAACTCAAGAGATGTATAGAGACCTGCATTAATCTAAGATCTTTAAAATTTAAGTCCCACATAGGCAATATTTAGGACCTAAAATTAAATATATATATATATATATATATAAAAGAATAAATCAGCATTTGAACACATTTTTACAAATGACATCTTAAAAAAATCCATGTAAATCTATTTCACTGGAAAACTGTTTAAGGTTGGGGTTTTTCTTGGTATTTCTATCAGACTGTCATTTTGGCCTTTGGAGATGAGGCATTTTACTAATGAGAAACTGAAATACATTGTGAAAAATACTGATAAAAATGATTTCTTGCCATTGTTTGCTCACTAAGCATCTCTTGGCAATTTGTCACTAGCTTTGACTTTAATTCTTAGAAACTAGATCATCTGCAATTTAGGACAGGTCTTTTGAGATGCACATTTTTTGTGAGAGATCTCCTGTCATGTCAGCTTTGGGTAGGACTAGAGTCATGACATGGCCTGTCACATTGGTAAAGGCCCACAAAGGTTTCAGTACAGTGCGCCTCCAATGAAATCTTTATTTTATCTGTTGTTCCTGTCTAGCTTTGGCACCTCCCAGGTGTTATTAATGCAATGATCTTCTCAAGCTCCATTACGAATTGTTATAGTATGTTTCACCCCTGGGCCTTCAAATAAGTTTAAACTTCCAGGATGATTTATAAACCAATTTCCTGTGGAAAATGTACCCAGTCTTGTAGAACAGGACACTTAGCTAGTGCCAATTCAGAGTGCAAACGCTTCCATTAAACTGCAAGTAGCTTCTTGAATACAATTGAGTGAAATAAACCTACTGCAATCAAACTGTCTGTAGTAGCGATTGTCATCATTATTTACAGCTTACTCTATATTTGAGAATAAAAGCCAAAAATGTATACATCATCTTCCCTGGTCAACAATGAACAGTATTTTCTTCTAGTATTTAAAAAAAGTGTCATCAACAGCAGCAGCACAAATCAAGCAACAGACTTTACTGCATCTTCATTTGTTTGACAGCAGCACAAAGCTTGCAAAGGCTGTCTGTCTCTTAAACCTACATAGGGTCATTAAATAAAGCTTTGAGAAACAAGTGGTGAGATAAAGAAAATCAGTCAATATATGACTAATGAACTTTAGCTCATACCAGGTCAAAGCCTGGATCATAGTGTCAAAATTAATGGCTGCTGTATATATTAAGCATGCATGACAGTATGGCAGCTTAAAAAAATAGTACATTGGGCTGTGTGAAAAAAGTGCTTCAAAAAATGACTTATGGAAAACCTTTAAAGGTAAGATTCTTATCAACAGGGTAAAGAAGATATTCCTCCTCAGTAATTTTATACCTCATTTTAATGATGATGAGATTTTACAGTTGGATTGATCATCTTATAAAAGTTCTCAGTGTCTGTTAGAAGTTGGGTATCTGGACCCAGATAAAAGCAAAGAGAAAGTAATATCACCTATGGCTTAACAGCGATCACATGCTGAAACAGTTGCAAAGCCACAGAAAATAAATAAATAAATAAATAAATAAATAAATAATAAAAACTTGCATCTAAGCTTCATAATCTTTTGATGTGAAGAAGTGGCTTTTGGAGAGGGGAAAAAGGTAAAGAACAGAGTAAGAATTTCTTTACTAACAATTAAAATCATCTAGGGTTTGGAGAAGTAGTTAACATTTTTAAAAGGATCCCATATTAGGTACCTATGTGGTATTCTAGGATCCAGTATTCAGAAATATTGTACATAGTCTCTGAAAACTGCAGTTGCCCAGCATCTCCAGTTGCTCACTGGCAATCATTTTCAAAAGCAGCCATTGCTTTGATGCATTGGTGTCTAATTTTCAGAGCTGCTGAGCAGCTGAAAGTATAAATCAATAGGCACTTTGTTTTCCCTGAAATTAAAGTTTGGAGTGTATTCAATTGGGCACAAAACGTAGAGATATGCAAAACCAAATTAAAATTACAGCTGTCTCTGGACATGTGTAGGTTGGTGTTTCTTCCATGCATCTGCTAAAGATTTCAAAAGGAACAATTTGACTAAGATAAAAAATAATAAAGGTTTTCATATTTTTTGCACTATCAAGAAGATGGTTCAGGCATAAGTTTAGCACTCTCTTGGCAGGGTAGTTCATGCCTACACCAACACATCAAAAGCTTGTAAAAGAAGAATAATTATGACAGTCATTCTAATGGCTATGGTGGCAAATATTCTTCTCTGCCATCTTCTCAGGAAATAATTAGATTGCATCCACAGCTTGGATTTCAGTCAGCAGTTTTCAAGCTTCTACAACACAGCACTAAAGTCAGTCATGGCACAGGAAACCTCTGAAACTACAGCTTCTGCTGAGTCTATACATCTGCCTTCAATTCTTCACATTTGATCTGTGCTATCTACCAGATCTGTAGGTACATTTCATGGCCTCTTCATTGATTAAAAGAAATTCTACCTGACCCCAACAGTTTCTTTATGGAGAACAGTGTACAGAAACATGTTTTAGCTAGAAATATGTATAAACAAAACATTGGAATGCATACTCAGCTGAAGCTCACCATAATGATATGTATCTTGTTTTAAAAGAAGTCCCAGTGACACACTTGGTTAGTCAAGTAGTGCCTGATATGTTTCTATTGTATAGAAGACACTCACATTGACTTGTAGCATATCCTCTTGAGATGCTAATGTTTCCTAGGATTCAAGGAATGGTGTCCTCATGCTTTAAATACAATTTGTTACAATGCCTTTCCTCAGAAATTTAATTTATCAAAGAAAAACTCCTCTGTTTTCTTCAGGACACTTCAAACTTAAAATCATCCCATATACCTGCCTGCAGTCCAGATGACTGTTGGATTCTTATCTTCCCAAATATTAGAACTTTTGTTATTGTCAATTATCACCAGTCACACTACCAACTTGGCAATAATGTGTATGAACAAAGACTTTGAAAGATTTTTTTCAAGTTATCATGCACTTACTATTAGATGTAGATAACCCAGCCCACTGACATCTGGGGGAAAACAGACCTAGGTTTTAGCTTCAGCCTACACTGCCAATAGTTTCAAAATCCAAATTAAACTCCTCTCAGTCTTGAAGTATCTTACTTTTGCTGGCTGTTCCACTGCAATTTCTTGAAGAGGCTCTATCCTTGTATTACCTGAGTAAGTCTTACCCGTAACTTATGTAGAATGTTTCATTAATGCGTAAAAATTAGAAGTTGCTGGTATTTTTATAAAAGTTCTCTTTAAATATGAAACATGAAAGAAAAGCTCTACCTCAAGAGAACTGGGTTTTGTCTACAGAACATTAAGAACAGTCAGAAACCAATTATTAAAAAAAAAAATACTATTTAACTGTGGATCCAAAAAGACCACAGCAATAGATCATTTTAATCAATTTTCTGCTACCAGTATGAACCTCTAGCCCTCACCTTCTCAATGAGAATAATCAATATTTCCATTTAGATTTGTAAAATGTATACAATATTTATGCACATTTATAAAATCTACCTAGCCTTCACCAATAAAGCAATACTTTGGTATTTTCCACTAAGGGGAGAAAAAAAAAAAAAAAAAAAAAAGGAAACTAAACCTGCCACGACACTCAACATGTATACTTTTGTGAATAAATTAAAAAACCTGGCACATTGGACAGTGTGCCACACTACACAGTCAACATCCAAAAAGAATACCTGAAAATACCCAGTGACATAATTTTTCTTAAGGCAATACCTGAGAAAGTCTGGCGCTTTGGAAATCATGTTTTCAAAATCTGCAAATCCTAGCTTCCCATCGCCATCCATGTCAGCTTCTTCTATCACTTTCTCACAAACTAAAGTGATTTCTTCTGCTGTTAGCTCTTCTCTAGTCAGCTTATTGAGGGTTTTTTCCAGGTCTGCTTTACAAATGAAGTTATCTGTGTTAAAATCTAAACAGTAGAAGAAACAAAGAAAAGATCACCAGCAACTCTCATACTCTTTTACTTTAAACAAGCAGGACATACAAAAGCATCTCAATACAGTACCATAGATCTTAAAGGCATAGATTGCTTTCAGCTCTCTGGGAGCCATTTCACTGAGGACAGAGAACATGTCCACAAAATCATTGAAGCTGAGGCTCCCCTCTCCATCTTCTGAGAAAGATTCCACAATTCTTTCCTTGAAGGGATTTTCCTGTAAAAACAGAATTATACTTTTTTTTTTTTTTTTTTAAGTATTTAGAACACTAACAAAAACACAGACTCCCTGCAAATAAACAGTAGTCGGATGCTTGAAGATCACTTTTTGAAGACAACTTCCTTCTCCCAAAGCACATCTAAAAATTGACATTTGCATGCTTTGGCACAAAGCATCAGTAAAATATGCTGCCACAGCACCACTCTGCACCCAGATTTTCTCAGTTCAATTGTTACTCCTTGTTTCTAAACTGATGGTCACCTCATTTCTGCTATGTGAAATGCCTGCTTTATAAATGTTGAGATAAGGGTACTAAGACTGTGAATATCATTTGCACATAACTGGTTCCAGACAGGCTGTCAGACTAACAGAGCCAAGAGGATTACTGCTCCTGCATTACAAACAGGGGGTGACACAAGAAGCAAACTGAGAGACTAAGGTGGAAAGTCAATGAAAGAAACCTGGTGATAGCTGGCTGGAGGAATAACTATTATTTATGAAAGCATGTTAAGAAGTAAAATCTGTGCTATCCATTCTGCTTCATATGGAACCATCAATCAAACCACATCTACTCATTAAAGATGTAGAGGCATATCCCCAGTAGCATCTTGTAGAAGGCTCTTTCATTTTCACTGTTACAAAATAAATAAATAAAATCCAGCCTCTGATTGAACTGACTGTGAATTCCCGAGTTTTGAACTCAATTTCCTCTGTACAGAGATGATCCTGAAATTCTGTTCCTGCACCTCACCAACCCAGCTGGTGACCAGGCCACTCTAAAAAGAGCCAATATTCTATAACCATAAACACAACAGCCAGCAAGCATGAGAAAAGCTGCTTTACTGCTCTGAAGTCCAAAACTGTTTTCACAGGAACAAAGCAACATCTTTCCCACAGCTATATAAAAATCAAGATGAATTTGTAGCTATGTCTATAAAGCTGGCAAAAATCAATTCAGTTGGATAGGAATAAAACAAATGAACATCATCTGGACTGCAAGAAGCATCTCATCAAGTCTGTTCTACAGACCTTGTCTGAAGCCAAGAACGGCAATTAAAATATTGATCTCCTGTAAATGCAGTCAGCTATAGTCATTATTTTTAATATGCTTGCAGCATTTTGTTTGCTTTAAAAGCAGCAGTATTGTGGAAACTCAAAACTCACTCATATCCATTTCAGTTTTTCCCCACAAAAATTTAACTAACAAATATTCATAATACCTTCCAAATTATTTTGAACAAAATTTCATAGAACAGCTATATTGGAGAGGTAAATGGCCAGAAAGTGTTGTTATTCAGTTTACTTGAATTATTTATTGATAATACACACACAGCACATATGCATGTACAGAACACTGTATTTTCTGTATGCCCTTGGAGGCCAAGTACAAACAGCATGTACAAAGCAAAGTTACACGAACAGACTGATGTTTTATATTTATATAGTATCCTTCATCTTATAGGAGCATAAACTACCTTACAAGAATTGGGCTACTTACACTAATATGCAGCTGCCTCTGAAGTTAAATTCAACAACTGTTTACTGGTGTGCAACAGCTTAAAACAAGAGCTAAAGACAAAGACATCCAATTGAAATCACATGGGGATTTGGAAGCATAATGACATTTGTCACACACACACAGATAACATTTAAAATATATTTTGTTAAAACCTCAAATAATGAAAACTTTGACAAAGTTCTAATCTACCAAAAATTTCAGACCAAGTTTATGAGGGAAATGGAAAATTCATCTAAGCCACCATGGACTGAGATATCATAAGGCAATTTTAAATAAAACTCTTGTGCCTAATCTTTCTAGCTCATGCTAGTTAGCACAAGCCTGCTGACTTACTGCATTTGAGGACAGCCTGGTAGAACCCAAATTTCAGGCAGATACAGATTTTGTAGTTTAAGTTCCAATAAAGAATTTTAGCTAAGTTCCAGGAAAACCATTGTTCCTCCATAAGTGTTATAAAGGTGCCTGTTACATGACCACTAAGTGGTCACATAACAGACTTCTGAGCCTCAGCAGTGACTATTAAAGTATGCTCCCCTACAGCCTCTTTCACGCGCCAGTTACATGTTACACAGGGGCACAGACCAACATGCCATTTACAGTTCATTTCAACTTTTAAGGATTCTTGTTAAAAGGCTAGCATAACATACAACAGCATAATTGCTCTAAGAGGAACATGAGGCGTGACTGTGCACAAGGACAACATTTCAAAGGACATCCAGTTCCTGGAAAGTAGCATTCCTTTCTTCTTCAGGTGATTGGCCATGTGTGGACTCTTACTGTTGGATGACTCCTTGCAGTGTCTTGCTCCAGGATGCAAATATAGAGAAGTGGTTAGACATTTGGGTATGTGGCCTGGATTGAAAAAAAAACTGTCCTATATCTACATACATTTAGCATGACATACAGCCTGGCAAGTATAAGAACATATTTTGGCAGCCTTGTCAGCTAGAACTTGTAGATCCTTTCATGCAGAAGCTAACAGGCTATTCATATCCTCAGAGCACAGCTGATTTTATCAGGAGATTTCTCTTTACTGGTATCATAGGACCCAGCATACATTAACAACCTGAGATGCCTTTGAGCCTTTCAGTTTGCACTCTACAACTACTTCCATGGTAGAAAGTGATTGGAGTCTGCCAAAAGCCGTATAGCCATCCAGTGGCAGACAATACAAGCGTGTTTGTCAATCTTTTGTGGATGAGTGAGGATCTCAGAAACCAAACTTGGAAGTGTAATTAATCTCTTGGAACACTCAAGATTTACAGAATAGCCTTGACCAGATATTTTAAGTACTACTAAATGCCAAGCTCTCTCCAACCTTTCTGGCTGAGATAACAGCCAGAAATAAGGCTGTTTCAAAAGATAGCTGAAGTAGGAACCACAGAGCCATGGTCTCAAATAACAGACCATTAAGGCAGTCAATACTAAATTCAAATTCTGCTACATTGTTTAAGGAGTGAAATAACTCCACAATACGGAGCATGCCTACAGATTTCACTGTGCTCTGAGCTTAATATGAGTCTGAGCTCACGGTTCACAACACAGACTAAAGAAAAATGAGAGAAATTAAATACAGATTAAAAAAGAGGGATTCCTGAAAATAAAAAGATGTCAAAAAGCAGAAAAAAAAGATGTAAAAAAAAAAAAAAAAAAAAAAAAGCAGCTGAGTCACAGCTGTCAAGAGTCACAGAATGAAAAACAACATCCCAAGTAAGCCAGGTGGCTGAGAGGAAGTGTTGTAAAAGGATACAAAACTATCCCTCCCATCATTTGCATGATGTGTAGAGAAGGTATAGAAGATGTGCATCAGTGGGTACCACTAAGAGCATCTGACTCGAGTGCTTGGAAATACACCTGCCTGTGGTATGAATACACATATAGAAGGCCACTCAGTGGAAAAATAACCGATTCTATAGTTTCAAATGGTCGGTTTATCACAAAGACAAAGCAGGTTTCATTTGGGCTATATGAGAAATGCCCAGTTTATTCCTCAAAGGACACAAAACAGCATGTCTGTTAAACATGTAGTATTAGGGAATGCTCAGTATCAGACTGGATGAGAAAACATGTTAGGAACACTGCCATTCTGAACTGCTGTATTGTTTTCTTCAGAACCAACCCCATCAGAACATGGTGGATTGGCAACAACTCAAAAGTGACATCTTATTGGCAGCATAGGGCAACAAGCAGGGACTACACAGAATCAAATATTCATTTGAGCAGTGAATATCAAAAACAGGACTTCCTGCATCAGTCACAATCTCACTGATTAATATATTGCAGTTGCTTAGGATGAATTATCTATTTGGCATGTCAGAGGCCTTGAAAATACAGACAGGTCAACAGCAATTAAATGGATATAAGCATACTTCTTAAGTAACTCTTTGCCAAATGGATCTCTAAAATCTAAATGAAAAATAAAATCTTTCCTCTTATTGATTTCTTTCCTTTAACTTTCTCATATTGTGTGTCTTCAGGCAGTATATCTGCGGTTTACACAATGGAAAGTATCAGTTTACCTTCACAGATACTTTTCACATCCTTTCTGTAATTTCATTACCTCTACTCTAAAGAGCACAGATTAGGCTTCCATCATATTTAAAGGAAAAGCCATGGGGGAGGGGAATAAAGTGGAAAATGATATGGTTCCCTCATAGAATGTTTTCCTTCAAGCACTAATTTTTTAAAAAAGAATCCTTTTAAAACTGGAAACCTACATTTATCTCGTTAAAAAGCTTTTTCAGTCTTCTCATAATAAAAATGAGAGTGGAGACAGAAACCATAAAGAACTGTTACAGCTAAAACTTGGCTGTTTGGCTGTTTTGTAGATTGCTGCTGCTTAAGTGGCTTGAGATAATCTTCCTCAATGTGCCATCTATCTTCTTAACCATCGCTTTTTCTACTCAGTTGTGTTTCTATGCATTTTTAATATGCTGTTGCATCTATTCTGACAGAGACTTAGAACACAATATGATAAATCATGACCATTAGTTTTCTAAGACTGTGATTATAGGCCTCATGCCTGTGATTACAGTTAAATCTTACCGTGGCATTCGTTATTTGCACCCTGTTCTCTCACTTCCATCAAAGGCTCAAGGAAAGCACTGTGTTGTCCTTTTGCCCTATCCGTTTTTGTAATCATCCTGCAGCTTGACCACGGAATTTGATACACTTTATCCTCCTATCACAAGATGACTGCATTTTCAAAATAAAGTGCTGCAAGTAGATCTATAACAATTCTCTTTAAGTCAAGATAACTAAACTAGAGAGGCTGGGTAGTCATTACAAAATGCTTCTCAGTTTTATACCCACAGAAACAGTGATATTCTCTTTTGGATTTCCATGCAAGTCCCCATTAACATCATTGAAAATTATTCAAATGCACGAGCCAGAATCCCTTTGGATGTTTTAAGCAGAACTTTTTCAGAACTGTTCAGAAAAAAGCCTCTCTCAAGTTTCAGGAGTTACTCCTAAAAAATGTAAATAGATTCTTATTAGACAAGCATTAACATAAAAATGGCTAAACTGTTTATTACCAGACATCCAAAGGAAAGGCTGGCACTATGGAAGAAACATTAAAAGTGCAGTAGCAAATTGTCCCTGGAGCAGACAAAAGCACATTTCCCTTTTTTAAAAACACAAACAACTTCCTCAAAAATCAATTACAATTTTTATTTATGTTTAGAAACATTCTAGTTTCTAATAAGAAATGCAAAATGCACAGCATTTCAGATTTGATAAGTACTGTAGATAAAACAGGTGAATGGAGTAGATGACCTTTTGAGGTCTATTTCAACTACAACTTTAAAAAACTATAAAATATAAGCCAAAGTGAATTTTACAAGGTTTTGAGCAATTGCATCTGTGCAGAAAGCGGAGATGTAAGACAGTTTGGCAACAAGCTTGCCTATTTAATGATGGCTGCGCCATGGTCACAAGAGCCAAAAAAACAAATACGCCAGTTGCATATGGGATTGCTGAGTCTTGCAGAACATAGTAGTCCATCATGGGAATATAAAGAATTGAAACAAAACCTGATTCCCTACAGCAAGAAAGTGCAGAAAATACTAGCATAGAGCATCAATAGGTACAGATTTAGAATTCGGAGAAAAAATGGCCCTCACTTATTACACTTGGAGTGCACAGGGTTACTTGAGAAACACTGGTCAAGAAGGGCATTCAGAGAGACAAAAGGAAGGGTCTGAAAGGCATAAAGCATCTCATCATAACTACAAACAACTAACAGGATGCAGGGACAAGGAAGTCAGGATGAACTACAGGCAAAAGTTAGCCAGAGCAGGGTGGGGGTCTGGGAAGACAATCAACCTGCTATCTTGGGTGACACCATCCATTACATAGAAAGCTTTCAAACTTTTAAAACTGAGGAGAGATCTTTACTTAGCACCAGTGCAACAAAATCATTGAAATGATTTCTAAAACTCAATCCTCTTAAAATTATAGGAAATTATTTTATTTTTATTTTGAAGGAGCATGCATGTGTTCATGTTTAAACTTGGAAAAAAAGAGAGTGCTAACACTAGTTCTGAAGTGTGATCAGTTCACTGTTCCCTGTGTGTCCTTTCTTTCCCCTGACCGATTCCTGTGCGTGCTGGTCATTCTGTTTCAGTAGTGTGTGGATTTATGAACTACCTCACTCACCACTGTAGCTAATGACAAGGCCTGTGAGGATCAATGAAGTTACTGCACGAGCCAAAAATGGAAAGCAACAGACTGTAAAGTGAATGAAACAAAAACGGTTCCCCTCCAGGAAGCCCTTTTATGACCTCCTCTTGACACAAAGATTGCTACACTGCCACAACCAGCGACAGCTGTACACCAGCTTGAAGGTTCTTACAATCAGGGATTTATACATCACAAAGACAGCAGCCACGCATGTAGTCCTGCATTCTACAGAACATGTGTGATCTCTACGATCAGATTACATTCCCACATCTAGTTACGTGGAAATGACAGGGATAATGCAAGTGAAATCAGCTTTGTTTTGAAATAAAGTCATCTTCCCTTACAACACGGCTCATACTCAGCAATTCATGTTGTGACAAATTTGCAGTATTAATAGTGTAATCTCAAATGTTCTCATATGCCCTCGAATTAAGTTATTAGACTTTTGCCTGTGTAACCAAGATTGTCAAAATTAGAGAACAGAGACTCCAATGGTACAGATGGAGTAAACTCGATCTGTAAACTTCAGTGTAATGGTAGAACTAATCAACTTAAAGCATCTGCCCCTTCTTAATTTATTTGTTTCTTGCCCTGACTTTCAACTTCAGGACCATGAATTAGTAAAAAATTCATTGCCAATTTAAGTTAGTGATGATCTTTTTTCCTTTGAAACACAGATATATTTAAAAATATCCTGGCTCAAAACATTAATGCGTGAAGTAAAGATATTTCTTTATAGTAGCAGAATCTAATTTAGAAAAGTGCATTATTGATTCTATCTATTTGTCAGAATCTGCAGTGGTATTAAGCTCAACAATGCCAGTAACTAGAAGTGTAATGTGCATATGAAAAAAGCCAGGTGCATTGAAATTACCACTAATTTTATTAGAATTCAATAGACATTTAGTTTGTTTGTTTCTATTCTGAGATTCAAATGTCAGCTTTGTCTTCACCTTGATGAAAATTTACTGAATAAACAATATTGATTTATTTAGCAGTCTGGGAAAGTTGCAAAGGTTAAGGACATTTTTTCTTCATGTGCAAACTGAAGTCAATACCTAG
This sequence comes from Oxyura jamaicensis, assembly GCF_011077185.1. Classification (NCBI taxonomy): domain Eukaryota; kingdom Metazoa; phylum Chordata; class Aves; order Anseriformes; family Anatidae; genus Oxyura; species Oxyura jamaicensis. Next base: position 7,700,551 of record NC_048902.1, read on the forward strand.
ACTGCTTGGAAAATGAACTTTAGGTGAAAGACTTGTTCCCCTGTCTTCAGATGAGATAGGGAAATGCTTTGTGACCAACATTGGCCCAGGTTTATGACTGATATCGTAGGTGACATTTTAAAACCTTTTACTGTCAATACTTTGAAAGACCTTGGGAGGTGGGGCAGATCTATTCTCCTCTTTTAACTGTTATTTTACTGGAAACAAGCTTACCAGCTACTGAAGGTATTGTACAAACTCTTAGAACCTCAGTTCCTGAAATCATTGGTTTGACAGCAGTATTTCTAAGGGTTTTCGCAGCCTTGTGAAACTTGGGAGATTATTATTATTAAATATGACACTGAGTTTTGTCCTGCCATTTGCATGAAATCGAATTCAATTCCTCTCAAGACAGCCTATAGCTGGGTCCGAAAGCTTCACAGATTTGGAGGGCTGAAAGAAGATTTTGATCCACTTTAAATACACCTATGCAAGTTTATTACACCACTACCATCTAAATTTGTTACAAAAGTGATATGCGCTCTTGTATCACAAAATCTAATCATGGTTCAACATAAAACCTATGTTTTATATCTCAGTTTAAGCACCACGCTGTCTTGTAAAAATAGCAGTCCGTCTCATTTTCACAGAACAGCTGTTCCCTAAGTGTCTGATCCTGTATCTCTGAAGACAAAAAAAGTACATGTGATTACCATTACTTCTTTTCTGAACTAAAGGCTGAAATCAGCCTGCCAATGTCTCACAAAACAACTACCAGCCATCTGGCATCTAAGCCCTTCAGAGTTACATAACTGAGCCAGGAAATTTCATATCACGCTCTCAATATCCTAGAGATTCTGCCTTAATAACTACGTAAAACTTAAGGAATAGTGATTCTCCCCACCAGAAGTGCCAGTACAAACACCTAAGATGCTACAGTGATGAAAGAGTTGCAGACATGACATGATAGAGAGATTTCAAACTACTTGCAACAATGGATGAGTCGATCAAAAACCCTTAAGAACCATGTATTTTAATCACAAATCTAAAAAATCAGTATTTGTGCATAAGCAAAACACAGCAGATGGCTTAATACAATCAGGATACTTCAAGATACTCCCATGTACTTAGACCACATGAAGCACATACTATTTTATCCTGCCAGCTACTGGAAAAGCTGATTAGTTTATTTTAATTTATATTCATATAGGCAAGACCATTAGTAACTTTTGTTATTGTATCTCATATAAGACTAATTTGCATTTTTATATAGAGCTGTCCATCCAACATGACAGCAAGTCAGGAATATATTCCTATTTTAAGAAAAAGAATCTTCATTTTGTACTAGCTGTTAAGCATCATATGGCTGGTTCCGGATAACTGTTAAGAGCAAATCCTTTAACTAATTTAAAGTAAATATCACTGGGACATTAAAAACAAATTCAACTCATTTAGGGATCACCTCTAAGAAAAAAAAAAAAAAAAAAGTAGAATTCAGTAACCATCAAAATCATCAGTCCATCCAGTCCACCAGCCTAACCCTAAATGTAACCAGGAGCAGATGGAAATAAAATTCAAAATTCAAAAAGAAAGAGATCAGTGCAATGAATATGAGGGACTTCTGAGTTACAGGTATTACATCCAAATCATAAATCTTATTAGTAATTTGTGGAATTCTGCTCTATACGAGAACTTAAATAGTTTTTGAAAATATCAGTGCTGTCTCATCCACAATGTCTTGTGGCAATGGGTTCTCATTGTTCATGTGCTATGTCAGCCACGTCTCTAATAACTTCTTGCAGTAAACTCGTCTTTCTGAAAAGTAGTGCGTAATTGCTCACAATTCACCTCTCATCACTCATCTGATCCCATCGTAAGTAAGAAAAAGAAAGCTTAGAGCAAGCTTTCTACTTTCCAAATTTTAGCTGCACTAGCAATTTAACAATATACTTCAGTATACAGCCTAGGGGCCTAATTAGCTCTGTTTGTGCTAGCTACTTATCTCAGGCTACCGATTTAGATGCCTAATTATGTTTTAAACAATCTAATTCTAGGTAATCAACTTATAAATCTGTGTTGCTATCTCCAGTTTAGACTCAATTTGAGACAGGAAAAATATGGAGCATTTTTGCAAAGTATTGCTAACTTGTTGCCTAATTTTCTTATCTGTACAATAAGAAAAGAGTATAAAAAGATCTGTGTGATGCAAAACTTGCAGGATATATTTATGGTATATGAACAGTTAACATATAGTAAGATATTTTATGCCAACTGATGAACTGAAAAGAACATTTCAACAAGATTTTTATACCACCTATTTTCAAGCTCCATGATTACTTCTCCGGATGCACTTTCTTCTTAATTACTCCATAGGCTCTTTTAGGCTACATTTAGGCTCTTTTATAGATATTTCCACATATTTACACACACAATATTATTTTAAAAAGGGTTTATAGAATGCTGCTGCTGCTGTTAAACTTTCATACATAAACAAACCTTAAATTATACTACTTGCACGTCCTTTTCCTAATTCACACTGAGCACTGTAATGGGTGAAGAATAACTTTTTAAAACTGTAGTACCTACGTGATTTAGTAAATATCGTTCATTTCATTAGAGATGAGATAAGAAGATCAGCTTTGTAAGCTGCAGAGGAGGGAATTAAACCAATAGCCCTGGCAGTCAAGGACACAGACTTGGAAAACGCAAACAGCTGATACAAAGCTAACCTGTAGCTGAATTCTAATCAGGTTTGCACTACCTAGCTTTAGGAGTTAAAAGGGCTAATAGCTCTCAACTGGACGATGAAATAAATATTTTTATCAACTCTGGAAAAAACTCATTTCACATCACAGGTTTCAATTTTCTAACTATTTTAACAATAGTGAGGCACATACTAACTATTGTATAATTCCTATACTATACAATATTATTAAGGAAAGTCATCAGCAAAACAACCCACTGGCTTTGAAGGGATATATGAAGTCAAAAGAGTGTAAAATTTCGTTTTAGTTCTTACTCAATTCCTTTAAATTCTATCCCAACTATCTCTGCAAGGTAGACATCCACCTAAATATTTTCCATTTTCCGTGGCTGGCTTTGCCCTTGAACAGTAACTGGAAGGGGAAAAGATACCAAACTCATTTGGCACAATCTCTGGCCGACAAGCTATAGAGCTTATCAGCATACAGTCTGTAAGCAGTCGGAAGCCATACCTTTAGCTCAGGCATGTTTATTATAAGCTGCATAGGTAGTTTAACGTCCGGGTCCTTTGTATAGTCCATGGGCACAACATTTGGTGCCATTTCATGGTACCGGCCATGCAACCTGTAAACAAGCAGAAAAAACTGTCATTTTATATAACCCATTCAATTCATACAGTAGAGAATCCTAGATAAACCTAATCTGGAAGGGAACCGTAATTACCTAAGTCCAACCCAGCTTCACAAAGGACCACTCAAAAACCAAACCCGATGTCTGAGAACGTTGTCCAAATGTTCTTTGAACTCTGGAGGGCTTGGTGCCGTGGCCACTTACTTCCCTGAGGAGCTTGTTCCAGTGCCTGACCACCATCTTAGTGAAAAACATTTCCCTTTTATCCAACCTGAGTAACCAGACATAAAACTGGCTAATCATTACCTGTAAGTGCGTAAGACTGACCTACCAAATCCCCATCTTTTTGGAGACAGAGAGCTTTGATGTAGTATCCAGCACAACTGCTGCTAACACCGACATATACCTTGAGTTTTTTATTAAGCAGGGTTTCACACTATTTGTATATAATTTTTAAGCACCAGATTCCTACATGTACACAAGAAGCAGGCCTGGACCAGTGTACTGACGCTGAGCAAAACCCAGGGATCAGATCTGAGAGCAGAATGCTGGTCAAAAATACAGGCATGAAATTGAAAAGACAAATAATATGCCATCTATGCTATGGACAACAGCATCTTGCGAGACCTTACTTCTCAATAAAAAAAGTCCTTTCCCTACCTGTGCTTTACTAGCAAAGCATATCTAGACTTGTAATTGTAGCACTGTCACACAGAACATTTCCATTTCATTCCATTTCACACAGTTTTACTTCATTCCTGTCTGAGCTTATTCCTCAAAACACTGTATTTTAGAGGCAATAAGCAAGTGTTTTTCCTTAGAGAATCCCTCAGCAGGTTATTACCCTGATTAGGTTCTAGCTAAAAACTTTGCTAAAGGACACAAAAGAAAAGCACATAGGTTTGGTCTGCTGCCAGAGTGTAATAAAACTCCTTTCGGAAAAGAAAGATGAATGAGTTAGGGCCAGAAGTGCTGAGCTGAACAATATATTTGCTGACAGAATTTGCTTAGTTTTTAGATTCACAAAGGGAAATAAACATTTAGGGACAGAAAGTTGGTAAAACCCACCAAAACAAGAAAATAACCCCCCTGTAAAATGTCTGCTGTAATATATATACATTCCTAGATATACATGTGAGTACATGCAATTTCTCTGTTTTATTCAGCAACATCCACAAGAAGTCAACATCCATTTCTACAGAAAGCTGTTAGGACAATCTGTTCCCCATCAGTCCATTTACAGTTAAGCCTGTTTTGCTTTTTATCTGAAGCAGAGCATAAAGGACTTGCCAGGCACTAACAACTAGAGAGCTTTCCAGAACACTGCCTCAGGCTCAACAGTACTCTGTCAGATGTAGCTAGAAGGAAGACGAGGGACAGAAAAACACACAAGTAATTAACAGCAGATTTGTGGGAAGCTTTCTTATCCTGTTCTCCTCCCACTAACTCTCCCCCTAATTCACCAAATCACACAAACATCCATAGGAATAAGAACTTTCCACCTGAGTGGATTTCACACTAAAGCATCCAAATGAGCCTGTAGGAAGTGGCTGTGATCCAGGCTCCTGCAAATAAAATTACAGCAATAAAATAGTCTTTCACAAGCTTTTATCTGCAAGGATCCTACAACTCTATTTGAGATAGCTTTATTATATGGCATGATTAGCCATTATCACGATGAAAAACACACAAAGGTTCCGAAACCAATATGCAATATGTTGCACAAGCACCATTATCCTTCACAATAAATAAATAAATAAAAACTACAATAAAACCAATCAACAGAACACTACGACTTTTTTTTTCTTTCCACTGGGAAGTTGTAAAGCCAGCTGGAAAGTTATTCAGGGACACCACACACCATTTCATGATAAACTAAGCACTGGATTGCCAGTCCTTCAAATGACTTTGTGGATAACTGGTAGAAAAACAGAGCTTCTGCAGCCTCTTACAGGATCCTGAGAAAGCCATGTATCACATAGCGCAATACAGTCCCTTTTGCATGAATTTTAGTGAAACTTCCATGCACTTGAGTAACCTGCATTACACTGGGTGAGTACTTACTTTTTGGCAAGGGAACTGGATGTTTCCTATCAATCATTCTGTAACACAATGCAAAGATCAGGGGACATAACAGTTATTTCCTCAGATGACTACTCGGGTTAGTCTAGAACCATAAACCTCTTGCATTTATGCAACACCGCTACATCAATCAGCCACACCACTGCCATACCTGGACCAAGTACTAAGACCAATACAGAGAGCCAGCTTCAGCAATCATCTCCCGGGAGCTGTGCTGATTGCCACTGTACACATTACTGTTCTGACACATTTGACACAATAACATTAATTACTAACTGGAAATGGCGTATCAGTAAACCTCTATGTTAAAAGCTCTACTATTTCTTCTGTTTGTATAGAAGCAGAAGGCACTTCAGATAATGGCCTGAATTCATACAGAGCTGTGACCTGGCTAGGTGTCCTTTCATTCAGCGTGTCCCCAAACAGGATGCATATCTGAAAATAATGAAGTGGCTTTGGTTGTCTGCCTTAGTCATAGACACATTTATGCCTTATAAAGGGAGTAATGTAAAGTTTTGCAATGCAATCTAAACACATAGATTTGGAAAGGCTGCCCTCAACATGCACAGACCATTAGATATGCTGACAAGCCCAGGGCCTGCAACAAGCCTCGCTGCCTTTGCAAAAGTGACTACAGATCCTGACACGGTATTTGCCTCAAGAAATTCTTCTGGATGCCTGCAAAAGCATCTCTCCATTCCTGATGCGCTCCCTTTGTTGCCAGAATGCCTTATTTATTCTGCATGGAAGGAGAAGAAAGGCTAGTAGCATTTATTAGTGTTTTCCTTCCCACAGATTAGAGTAGAAGAAACGTAGTGACAAATGTCATAACAGACAAATGATGCTGTTTCCTCAGATTTTGGTGTATGTTTAAGCTTAATGTACTATACCCAAGGACCAAGGCTGTGATTCTCTCACAAATTAATTCTATCCAAACCCAAACTGCTGATCTGCACTAGCACACAGTTCAGGCCTGCCCACCCACTCACCTCCTTCGCATAAGCACTAACGCTTAGGAAGCTGCAGTGAAGTCAGGTAACTGATGTGATCAAATATACAGAAGTTTCACAGCTCCTTGAGGTAGCTCACAGTTGCAACTGCAATAGTGCTTGTGGAATAACTGAGGGTATAGTCTGTTAATCAAACAAGGACAGATCAAGACTTACCCCTGTAGACAGCAGAATCTGTTAAAGCAACTCAGCTCAGTGAACAAAAAAGCTCTGTTCACAAAAAAAAAAAAAAAAAAAAAAAAAAAAAAAAAACACTACAGCACCCTACGTTTGGTTCTGCTATTTCATTCTACCATTTCAGAGTGTTTTACTTGACAAAAATGGTGGGTCAGAGTCCTTACTCCAGTTCTCAAGGGTGTAACACCCAGGAAAGTACATCTGCTGGACATGGCTAAAATGGGATCTCTCTAAGCTTATAACAGAGCCTCTAGCTATACCTGAATAGACCTAAAATAAAATAAAATAAAATCCACATTTCCAAGCACCCTGCAGTGATTGTTTTAATTTGCTATTGAGCTCAGAGAGAAAGTCAGATTGTCCTCGATGTCACCAGCAGGTGTGTTGAGAAACAGAGCAGCTCTTCCTTGGCTTGATACACATCAATCACCACCATTAAATGTTGTGACATTACAGCTAGCTGGGCTGCTTTTGTAACAAGAACTCCGCACTAAAGGAGTGCTGAGAACAAAAGGTAAGAGATGGTAATGGCTCACTGATTAGATGAAAGCAGAAGCTTTAAAGCAGCCTTTAGAAACTATTACCTTAAAACATCTCTCAAAGTCTGGTGCTGCCTTCAACAGTACTGCTCACTTCATTTATGGTATGAAAAAAAACATTTTTATTCAGGAATATCTATCCTATTTCAGGCTAAATAACATGAATACATTCAAAGTAAATCTGAGTTACCAAAGAGTAAATTCTAGACTGCTCTGTGTATTCACAGAAAACAAAGAGCAATAGGGCTTAACTGGAACAACGAAGCAAGGCCTTCAGTGCTGATGGGCAGTCCCACAAGGAGCTCATATGAGCCACGGCTTGATCTAGCCAAAGGTCGACTGTACAGAATGGAATAAACTATGACCAGCATGTCCAGAGAAGCACTCTGCTGCTGTTCAGCTGCACTTTCAGTTTCCCACCAAAATCAAAGCTACTGGCTCTCGTTCAGATGTATGAGTTACATGGAAAAGCTGCAGAACAGCTTCTGGGAACGTGCAGGAACTCAACACTTCAGAGACGAGCAGCAGCAGCACCATTAGTCTGCCCATAGCCCTGGGAACGGACAGGCCCTGGGAACGGACAGATCTGAACAATCAGCCCTTGTGAACCCCCAAAGGTATGGAAGGCTGCAAGCAAAAGAAGCAACAGCATTCAAGATGGAATTGCACAGACTGCAGGGAAGAATGCAACATACTGATGGCAAAGACAGCAGCTGGGAACTGATTTTCAACTGATGCAAGTTGCTGTAGCAATGCAAATTGTTAGGGCGCACACACTCTTGTCTTACAGTGCTGTTATTGCAGATGGTCAAACGTGGGGTCTGAGAGCGGGGGTGCAGATGGCTCGCTATCCATAAGTCTGCCACACACAGAAAAAGTTACCGCAGCTCGAAGAGAAGGAGGTTCTTCAGTTTGGGGCTGAGAAACAAGGGACATTCAGGGCTGTCTGCAACTAGTTAAGGTAAGATTCCTTTCAGGGTCTCAGGTTTATGCCATCAGGCTTAATGGCAAGGTTTTTATTCTCTTGGCAGACACTTTTTTCTCCAGAACTGACAATATGGGCACTTCCCCTTTCTGCATGTGGGCCCCAAACTTTTTGAAAGAGAAGATGTGCTAGGAAAACAGAAACTGTGTTCTAGCTTCTCCCTCCATCTGCAGAGCAGCTTGCTCCCAAGGGAAATGCATCTCTAGCCCTTTCCTGTATTTGTTCCCTTATAAGGAAGGCTTTCCAGACACTTGGAGGAAACCCCTGCTTTTCTTCCCAACTTCACTCTCAGGCAGGTTTGGGATTTTAAATCCAGCATATATCTGGTTTGACCAGAATTGGCTCCTCTGCACCTTATCTTTTACCCCTCAAACACACGCCAATGAGCACGTAGAGAAGGGAATGCAATGTTATAAATGTTCTGCAAGAGAAGTTTCAAAGCTTTGCTGATTGTCCAGATAGTGCCCAACTTGGTAATTTAGTGCCATATTCCTCTAGCAGCTGTCTAGCTAGGTTAAGTCAGTCTCAAACTCTACAACTCTAATTTACAGAGTTCATACTTTTTGGCTAGGAGAGATATCCAAGGACACCTGTGTTTGAATGCTTGGGTATTTGCCAAATTGTACTAGTCTAGAGGGAGAAATAGAAACAGATGGGTTGGCTAGCAGATAAGCATTATTGCTGGAGTGAAAGCTTGGCTGCTAGAAAATCAGATTTACAAAATTGAGGAAGAGAAATACTGCCTTATAGGAGACAAGCATTTGTTCCCATCTACAATCTCAAGACAGGCATGTTAAATAAACAGATTAATTATTGCCATCAATAAAGGTTTTTCCAACCTTTCTTCTTTCTTGTTTTTCCTCCACTAAGCCTCTTATTCTTGTTTCTCTCTGCTGGACCTTTTCCAATACAACAAATCTCTTTAGAATGGTGATGCCCAAAACTGGACAGTCTGTTCACACTGAGGTCCCAGCAATGCTGACTAGATTGGAATTCTCCCAGTTTACATACAATGCTTAGGTTAACGCACCCTAGAAGTACACCCTGCTCCCACCCCCCCTTTTTTTTCTTACAAAGGTATCATGGGAGGGGGGAAGGCGTTTGTTTTTTTAAATTTGCTTAGATCAATTAATCCTCTTCCCATATATCTTTTTTTAATTACTAATGGCATTTACCTTCCATTCTGCATTGGCAATTTTTTCTCCTATCTATTGACAGTTCTAAATACTTGACCGCATGAATTTCAGTGCAGACTGTTGGTGATCTTGGACCTTCTCTCTAATACATTGAGCACTGCTTTAAAATGTAACATTGATCTTCATAGTGTCTGCAATCCCCTCTCAACTCAATGTTTCTTACAATTCTTACTTTTTTTTTCAAGTATGTTCACTGGTACCTTAGCCAAGAGGTTAGTGCACTCACTTAACAGAGGTAAAAAAGGACTAATGCATGCAGGAAAATGCAAAAAGGCTTTACTACAATAAAGATATGTTGCATCTGTTTCTTCTCTCTTATCCACAAGAGCAGTCACTCATGAAGGAGGAGATTTGCTTTTAGCAAATCCACAGTGGCTGCTTCTGAGCACGTATTATGTTCTAGGCACTTAGGAGCTGATCATCCACCCAGTGCTCTGGCATCTTTCCATACACTGAAGTTGTATCTTGCAGTCCTGGTGTAATTTCCACATTCTCAGGCAAAGTGGGGCATGCTTTCAAAGCCCTAACACACACCTATCAACAGAATTAGTAAGGATTCTAAACATTTGTCAGCTGTCCTGTATTTTAGATAATATTTTGTCAGTGATAGTACATATACATCTACATCTATCCACAGATCTTCAACATGCTCTTGCTCTGGGTTCATGAGTTCTATCATTTAATGAGTTGTGTTAAGCACTTCTCCAAGAGAATTTTTAGAGTTTTTGGTGATAAAAAGTCAACTGAAACATGATAAATAATAATTTATGTTTCTTCTCTTTCACCAGATTATCTTTTCTGCAGTCCATTTACATATTGTTTTTCCCTCCTCCTAGATCCATAATCATGGATCATGATGACGTGTTCATTTCCTCTTCACCTTAATTTAAATCACACTATTTCCTTATAGTTTATAAACATACTTCTTTCCACACCTAGATTATTGATCATGAGAATGTGTCCTTGACCCCTTTGACAGCAGCCTGCATTTATGTTGATTTAAGTTGCTCATGGTACCAAAGTCTTACACTGACACTAGACTAAGCCATTCTCATCTCACCTCCACTGAAATGCAGAGTCTTGCCCTCCTCTACTTTCCTCATTTTCAGTCTCATTTTCATGTTCTGGTTCTTGTTCCAGCTTTAGCACTCACCCTTGAGAGAGCTGATTCAGCTCATTAAACCAGCAGAAGAGAAATTTGTTGTTGTTTGAGCTTTCTGATGGTCTATTTTCCTGCAGGAAAAGATGGATAATATCACTTAGCCCATTTCACCTAACTGCAATCTCATGCTGTTCTGCATGAGTTTCAAGTCATCTAAATTGGAGCTGCCATATTTATTCCTTCATCCCCATCTAAACAACTGTGTCCCTTTGCTTGTGTCATCACTAACACTCATACTAATAGATGGTGAGCCAGACAGGGAGGCTGACTTCAGCCAAAAACTATTTGCCTTTTTTTTTTTTCTCTAAGTTATTTGTTTACATTTCTGTGCTTTTTAGAAAAACAGCCCTTACTAAAATCTATGAGGATTGTTCTAACTTAAATACTGTTTGCCACAGTCAACTCTTTATTGTATTTTAACTGTTCTATTTAAATGCCAGGTGACAATGACACCTCTCACAGATACCACGAGCTTCAGGAAGTATTCAGACCAGCACTTTCACTACAACAGAATGCAAAAACCTACAACTAAGACCAGTTTTCACATTCCAGAGGTAAAATAGTTTGAATTATTCTTACCAGGAGGAGCTTGCAACCTCAACAGTCAAGATAAAGGGAATATTCTCCTCATACTTAAAAGGCACAAAAATATTAAGACAGATAAATTAAAGGGGCAATTAGTCAAAGATGCTTAGTTGCTTACATAGATTAGTGAGAGTAACAAAGCAAACCGATACCTTCCAGTTCTACAGTCCCTATCCCATTCACAGTCACCATGTCAAACTTCATTAGAAAATCATCTTGTTCTTAAGCAGCAGAACCTTTGCCACAGTTCAGTGCTGCTTCCCTTACCAGGAAGTCTTATGAATCGCAGTGACCTCCTCTACTCTGTCACGCTTACCATGCGAGGATAAAAAATCATAGATCACCGATTTGTAAATGCAGTTTCAAATTACACAGCTCTGAGACACACCCAAGAATACTGTTACATAAACATTCACAAATCCAGCTCATTTATAATCACTATTTTTAGAATGTTCTGAAACATTCAGTGCCTTGATATAAATTTTCAACACAAGTTTTATTTCAGTATCATGCATCAAGAAAAAATCCAGAATGCATGTAAAAAAACTTCGTTTCTATGGGAAAATTCTTCATTTCTGTCAGTCTTTACCTGCCTGTCAAAACTGCACATTGGAAACTTCTCTACAACTATTTTTTTTTTATCCACTGCAACCCAGAAAAAAAAGAGAACAAAAGTTGCTGACTCCTCACCTCATAGCCAGCTTTCACAATGCCATAAAATTCCTGCTTGCCTATCATTCAATGATATTTTCTGGCTTCAGAACCTCTTTTCCTGAAATCTGCAGCATATTTTTCAAAGTACACTTACTGTGTTCTCTCAGTTGCTCGTGATGGTTCAAGTTTCCATTTTGGAAACGCTGTTTTCCAAATGTGAAAGTCTGTGTGTTCAGATTAAGAAGTTTCCTAATTACATCTTCTGGGGAAATATTTGATTCCTTACTTCCTTTTTTTCATCAGCATTTTACAGTTGTGTCTCCATTCTCCCCCTGCCAACATTACAATCTTGCTAGAAAATTAGTTCGTGTTTTATGTCATATTCTTTAATTTGGGCCTGTATTACACATGTTCTATACTCCTATTTGTCCACAAAATTTGCTGTAGATGTGCCTTAGGTGCACAAATACCAAGAACAAAGGTATGCAAGAAATTAGCTGAAATACCACCTCTATTTTCCCCCATCAAAAAATAAAGCAACCCATTTAGTGCCATGCCATTAGTTTTCACCTCAACAGAATTGCTGAACATCAGCCTTACTGAAGTTTACTGCAACAGAGCTAAGGCAAAGAACACTTCTCACAGAGACCACATCTATTTTTGAGCTCAGAGCAGAGCACTTCCCAATATTTATGAGAACAAATGCTGTTTCCCTGATAATGCTTGTGTCTCAGAAGCTATTCGGATTTGACAATCTAGAACATTATGAGCTCCTAAGTCTAGACAAATGCCACAGATGTATTCTTACTCCTTATTAGGACAAAAATCCTGAGGAAAACCAAACAGAAAAGCAGCAAAATCCATTCAGAAAGTCACTGGCTCCCTACTATTCAATGGCTTCTCCCTAGAAAAGCATATGTTATTGACATTAACCCAATAGCCATCTTTTGCTTACATACATTTACATATTATACATGTACCCTGAGCCCCATCCTACATTCATTTATGAAAAATAACTGGCTTCATTTGGTTTCCTCACAAGTCAGAAAAAAATGATTTTGTTCTTTCCATGTGAATGATGATAGAAAAAATAATACAGTTCACTTACCGAAGGATTTCTTTCCGAGTGAAGAATGTGCAATCCTGTTAAAAAAGCAAAATGTATTACCATACAATAGAAATATTGAAAGTGAGCACAAAGGATTACTTTTTAGTGTTTTTAGGAAAAAACTTGGAGCTGGCAGAAAAACATTAAAGATACCATTTACATACCACCTGGTTTTGATTTGCAAAGCAATATATGCTATAAAGTACCTCTATTGAAAGCAATGTATGTTATAAAATAATTGAAATACCCTAAGGTATTTTTTTAGGGAAAGCTATGCCCTGCATTCAAAACTAGGAACACTGGTGACAATGAAACACTGCATGATTAGTTCTACATGTTGCTCAGGCCATGAATTTAGAAAACATGCAAGTTTGTGTCTCAGACTTACTGGCTGATGGGAGGGTGGGAGCGCCAGAGTGCTAGATGCTAGTATAACCAAAGCACAACACTCTTGATGACCACCTGCTTCTCTCTCAGGCCTGGGCAGATCATATGCTTAAGAATTCAGCTCCTAGTAAGTTTTCTCCTTTAATGTAAACATTTAAAATATACATCCTAAAATCAGCTAGTGACAAGATAACAGCAGACTGGTTACGTTGTTCCTAGGAGCACATACAGCTACTATGCCCTCACCCTGGTCCTGCTCTTCAGTCAACTACTGAAAATCCATTTTGTTCCTAAGGTGAGAATTAATCTGGCTAAATGCCTGCTTCTTCAAAGGAGGGGAAAAGCAAATGATCACAGCTAGCTGAAGCAATCAACCAGCTCGTCTCGGGTATCCAGGTATGGTATCAGTCCTGCCCAGTATCAATTATTGAGCTTGCTTGCTCTCCTCTGCACCAAGCAGGAGCAGAAGTAGCTTTCCCTTCCGTGTATTGTGTAGCAGAATAGTGTTACAAGGCAGGACAGGAAGGCACACTGTGAGCTGCCAACAAAGATGTCACATTGTCTGGAACCGCACAAAGTGAAATAGGAGCCAGCTGGGTAAGTCTTTATTAATTCCAGCATGTTCACCACTTACAGTCAAACTGTCACTAAAGGATGCATCATTTACTAATGAAAGGCAGGTGCAATCTCACAAATGATGCTGATGCCCTGAGCAGCAATCATCCCGTAATTATATAGGCTTGAGAAAACAGCAGACACTGTTACTTAACTAGAAAGCTGACACGGAACTGATACACAAATAGAGATAAAGATGCACAAGATGAGTTCACCTTCCAGAACTCTTGTGAGAGCACCACTGAAAACCACAGCAAGATGTATCATAAACCTTTCCTGATGAAGGTCCACATTCATTTTTTTTTCTCAAAAATCCGAGTCACTTCACTTCTTTGACAAAAAACATTATTGTATTCCATCTTTAGTTTTATCAAAGGATTTTTTTAGTACTGTAATCTAAAAACATGGATATTGGAAACCTTTATAACAAAAGACAATACAATCCTGTGTTTCCCTGTAATAGCAAGTATTTGCCTGACCACTGTTACTGACTGCAGTATTCCAAATACACCTGACAATTATATGGCATTGTGTGCTAGGGGTGTCACAAAATTTACAATGGTTTCTGAGACCACTTTCAGAGAGCTTAGAGCTATTCAATGTCAAGGCACCAAGGTCAGGACCCTGGCCTATACTTCCAACCCATAGCAAGACCTTACACACTACTTAAAAATGTTTTGCCTGGCTGATCCTGAATGGCAAATGCAAAAGCCACGACTTCAGCCTCTGAGAGGGAAGTCCAGCCAGCTCTCCTGCTTCTCTCAGCTAATTTCTGTTCTTCCTTTATGCTGACCTCATGCCAATGAGTAGTATAACTGCATCAGAGAATTCAGAGAAGGAACTAATGTGTTTGGAAACTAACCACACAAAAAGGGATTCATTTTCAGCTTGGATCACCTCCTTGTTGTGGCTTAGAACAGTGTCACTAATTCTAGCACCAGTGTTAAGAGAAGAAACTAAAACAAGTCATTACTGGTGGGAGGGAAGAGGTATAAGAGTGCACTTTTTGATCGAAGCACGGCCCCAGGTTGGATTAAAGTCACCATGGAACCCAGGTCTAAATATAATTTCATTTTGTATTTGCTAGAACTCCATCAATTTAATTCAAATTTAATTAAAGACTTTTGGCCAGAGAAACACGGAGGTGAATCATCCAGTTTTCTTCTGGCTACTTCATTCATACAGAAAATACACAATGATGGACAATAAATAGTAAACAAACGTCAAATTAAGTCCCTCATATGGAAAGGTGAAATGGGTCCTGGGAAGTATTTGTGGTTTATGTATATGCCTACATCAATCTTCCTTTAAGCCATGAATATCATGGAACACATCCGTTATCATGTAGACAGTATTTTAGTCTATCATTGATTTACAAAGCAATCTGCCAATTCTGTTTGGATACTAAGGCCATGAGGAGACCTGCTAGAAAAGCACAGGCTAAAGCACTCAGATAAATGTGACCACAGTTTTCATAATTTGTACCAGTTCTAGATTTCCAGCAAGAACTTATCCTGGAAATGGAGGCTTTTATTTCTAATGCTATACAATGGCCTGAAAAAATACTGGTAACAGGAAGGTCCCCTGTGGGTTTCAGGTTATTTAGGACAGAGTTCTTGCCTTGAAAGATTACCTACTCCTGCACTTGAGAAAATACCAGCTCTTCTTCTAAGATCAACTACCCCACTTGGTCTGTCCTTATGCCCTCAGTAATTAAACTAATTAGAAGTGTGACAAAGGAACACTGATTTATTTATTTATTTATTTATTTTTGAGATAACACTTAAACAAGTCTGCAATTACCCACTTCCTTATGGCTAATGAAAACAGTGAAAAACAAAGCAAACAATTTTGTCCATTGATTTCAATTAGATCATTAGCTTGTATAATGGAACTTGATTCTCAAATATGGCATTTAGGTAGCTTAACTGGTTCTTAAAATATTCTGCTGAGTAAAGAGGCATATAGCTGGTGTGCTTTGGTTTTATGGGTGGCTTTGCTCTTGGCTGGTGGTGTGACCTTCTGCTAGTCACACAGTATTGCTCAAAGCTAGATTAACACTCTCTGCTCTTAAAATTTCCTTTATAAAAGAGCACAATGTTAAAAGTTTAACCAAACCAGAACTGTTTTTTTATTCTTTGACCTACTATGTCAGGTGAATGCAAGTTTAGGACAAGATGGTGACAGACAAACACAGCAGTCCACTACCTCGTCTATTAGTCTGTAAGACTTCACTGCAAACTCCTAGATCAGTTCTGCTTTATGTTTAGCTCTACAGGGATTTGAACAAAAAGTAAGAGTAGAGATAACGGTGCTGAGAATGCTGATTAATCAGCATTAATTTTATGTAACATACACATACAGAGTGTAACGTGCGGTATTATTCTGGAACTGGACCATGTGTAATTTGTTCTGCGAGATCTATTGCCTATCCCAGAGAGCAGCATGCAGTTTATGAGTTTTAGCAGTCCACTGAATAAAAGATGATTACTTATCACTTTTAGAAGCAAAGATTGTTGTGCATAAAGCACAGTTTTCAAATAAAACTAATTGCACATAGAGAAGGGTAACATTTATCTGCAGAAAGGAAGAGAAGAAAAACTGGATAACAACCAAATGAGAAAAGGGCAGCACTCAAATGTGCAAGGCTATTGCAAAATAGTATTTCATACACCCATTATATTTCTCCTCTATAACAACAGATGTATAATTGTGCCATTTACGTGCATAATTTCAGAAGGGCAAGATTATTCTGAACCTGCAACAGCTTCATCAGAACATTTTATAAGTAAATAAATAATACAAAACAGTCCTAGCAATATAAAAGTCACTTCTAATTAGGAAGGATCTCAAACAAGAGCCAATAAGCCACAGATAAAATAAACCAACAAATAACAGGAATTTTGACAATATCCTCAGGGCAAGATAGATTAGATGCTTCTAGCTACATTACTGAGCAGCTTTTAAGAAAATGACAAATACTGAATGCTGCATTTTAAATATTAACATTTTAAATATATATTTCAGAGGTTGCACTTATAAAATCACAAATGATCTTTGAGTACTTTTGTCACAGCACAAATGTGTCTAAGAGCATTTAAATGAAACACCAAGAAAAAAATCACCCTATCAAGCAATCAGAAATCAAAAGTTAAAAAGTTGAAAGGTGATGGACAAAACCAATTCTCATAAAGGCAGATGATCTATTTTAATTCTACTCTTGTATTTTTTTTATTTTGGATTCTAATTGCCATACAAATAAGACTGGTATAGAGCTGCGCAAGACTGAGGCATCAATACATTTATGTATCTTCGTCATGGTAAATACGGAGTTACTGGAAGCCAATGAGACTAGCACCAGCCTGTAAGTCTCATATTTGTGCAAGTACTTCAGTAAATCCCGATTTAAATGCTAAAAAAAATTATGTCACAATCAGTATCTGCACTAGTAACAGTACTGTTATATGGACTTTTATCTTAAAAAAAAAAACTCTGGTTGCACCAGACAATATCAGTGGAGATTTTCACATTCTCTTTATTTGTAAGCATGTTTCTGAACTACAGCCAGAAAACCCCTAAAATCCCCACCAAGTTTAAGTAAGCAAAACCTGCAGCTATAAGAAATAGTTTGTGTATTTGTACTGAGGCACTGGAGTAGAAACAGCTAGACATAAGGAAGTACTGATGAAGAAGCAAACTGTCAGCAAATTTAATTTGGCTCAATCCATATATGCACCAAACAGTAACATGAAACCGGAATCAGACTACAAGATAATTTCACAAAAGCTTCTTCCATTATTATGCTACTTAAAGTTTGCACATTAACAGCAATTCTTTATGAAACTGAAAAGTGCTTTTAGCAGAAGATCCTGTAGGACCTGTGACAAGTAGGCTTTTTGCACTCTTGCCCCCAAAAGGGTACATTTTCATCACGGATCCTGGCCAAGTCAAGCACAGCTTTTTAAAAATGCAAAGACAGATTGATGACCTTGTTTCAATTTATAAATGGCATTTATTGACATATAATGTAACTTGTTTCTTCTGGTTTTGCGTATTTCACATGATATATAGTTGAATCCCACTTTGACCAGAATTTTAATAAAAGGAAAAAATTTAGCTAATTGACAAATTCTTGTTTAAAAGACAATAATGCTATTTTTTCATATTACTATTATTTTTTGCAGTATTGCCTAAGAGACAACCAACCAAGATAAACACTGCTTTCTTTTAGTGCTGTATTAAACATATAGGAAAAAAAATATAGTAACTAACAAACAGAAAAATAATTGACTTAAAATAAAAAGAGTAATATCTGGTATAAAATATCTGTGCCCTACATTCTCTAAGTTATGTCTATTAAGGAAATAACTGGAACACAATTTATATCAAATTCAGGCCACCTTTTCAAGTAACCACAGTGAAAGCAGTGAGATTGCCTGAGGAGTAGTTTGCTCAAACTCCAAGCACAGCTTCTACGCATTTCTTACTCAATGTAATCATGTTTCTCAGTGGGAAATGCAGCACACTCAGGCCAAGGACCTGATGTTACTGCTTTGGTTTATGTCTTAATTTTCTACTGCTCCAAGTATCTTTACATAGCACAACTCAAGGTAAAATTCCTGGTTAATTTACTTTTCTCACTATGGAACTTGGTATCCAAAAGTTGTCCTGTAGTTGACCTTGGTTAGATTTTTCATTTTATGTAGTAAGACAAAAAAACAGTCAAGTACTCTAAGGACACAAGAAAAAGAAATCCCTGACAGAAATCATTTTCTTACATGGCTAACATTGTAACGAGGTGAATCTCAGTGAGGAAACAGATGTCTGCAAAAGCCTAACTCCTTAGATTTCCCTAACATTTCACTAAGCTTATGAAAATTTAAAGGGCTGTCAGCTAGAACATGAGCTAAATAAGTTCCCAGGTGATATGCCAAGGTGTTAGAAGATTTGAAAGTTGCCAGTCCTTCTTTAGTTAATTTCCTTCTACCTATTCTGAGTATAAAAAAAGAAAACAATGAGAGGTTTAATGTTACTGAGTTCTATTATTCATCTCTCAAAAAGAGTTTCAGCTGGCTCTCCCATCATCATGCTCTTAGGAGACTCACTAAAACATTCATCTATTTTAAAACATTGGAGCACCTTGCAGCTGACCACATTTACATTTCATTTAAATGTAGAGGTTGTGCTAAAAGATGACCCTTCAACATGATCATTTATATATTACAAAATTTACACGTGGGCATTTCTGAAAATTTTAGACAAATCAGATAGGGTTATTTTATTTAATTAATATCATATGGATGATCTGAGATTAATGTACTCTAGCTTTTCACGCAGGTGATTTTTCTGCAGCTTAACTTTTACTCCTGAAAACTAAACTAATTTGCATGTGGATTTACTGTATTGTAAGCAGATTAATTTCTCAATTTTCCATCTTCCTTTTACCTATTCTCACTTTTCCATCTTCCTTTTACCTATCAGAAGCATCTGCTATGAAACAAGCTTTTAAAGCATAACCTGAAAAAAGACTTCACTACTAAAGTAGCATTCAGACGCTGTAAGTCCAGAATAACTTTTGTTGAAAGACAGAAATGGTGCTAGTTACAACCAGGTAATAAAATGACCTTAAACAAATAAATTACAAGTCTAACCATAGGATAGAGAGTTTTTGAACAGCTTTCTAATAGGTGCTGTGGGGAGTAATAAAAATATATTTCATAAAAAGTATAAAATTGACTCTCTTGCTTCTGACATGCTGATATGACTCAGTAACCCTGAATTCTATTGTAAGGAGCAGAGCACCGACATCAAATTCCCAAAAAGTTCCCTAGCCCTCATTTGGGATAAGAAAAGGAGTAACCCATCGTTCAGTTTAAAACAAATTTATAAGTATA
The DNA here is from genome assembly GCF_011077185.1 of Oxyura jamaicensis. NCBI lineage: Eukaryota > Metazoa > Chordata > Aves > Anseriformes > Anatidae > Oxyura > Oxyura jamaicensis. The sequence goes on from NC_048902.1 coordinate 7,720,257, forward strand.
TACCTGGCTGCACACTGGGGCACCTATATGCACAACAGGTTGTTGCAAATCGTGTTTTACTAATGCTAATGAACTACAAGTTCTCCTGTAACAGAGAAATCCCACAGGCTGACTCAATCCAATCGGCCTAACTACTGCAAGGCTTTGAGATCAATTACCCAGCATTATGAAAGGCAGGGGCTGCAAAAGCCATTAGAGGAAGGCAATTTCTAGATGAAGAATAATGAATTAGGGATGACATTTCTGCTCTTGCATTTGCCAGTTTATGTCAAGAAGATAACATTAATTACATTTGGATTTTGTTTTGTTTCACTGCAGTTGGGCTCTGTTCTGTGTTCACTTTTACTGGTAGCAGAAGACAGACATCAGTGTTTTCAGAGATCTGTGATTTCCCTCTTGCCTATCTCACAGGGATGAAAAAAAAATAGCCTGTTTAGAACTTTGACAACCCAGTCTGACTGATATATTATAGTGACAGACTGCTGGTGAGGATGAGATGTGTAAGGAGATGGAAATTAAAGAAGCTGTCATTGTATGAAATGTGAAAATGGAGCAAGAATAATGACAAGTATAAAACCCTGATACCAACGGAACTAGGAAATTAATAAGAACATTTAACTTAAGCCTTATTTTCACGATTGGATAACATTTTAAAGAATTTTTAGCCTGTATCCCTAAACTGACTCAATGTGGATAAATACCTACACCTGTGAAGTGTCCGTATTAGCACTAACTCCCCAAAAAAACTGGTATTTAAAATTATAGTTTCAACTACAGGTATAGAAGTCAAACTTCACAAAGGCAAATACAATGGTATTTGTTTTTGTGTGCCTTGGATCTGTCCTTTGGTTATCAGGAGAAACTAAATGTTGATTTCCCACACTGTTAATTCTGTCTGTATTTATCACTTCTTGTAAAAGAACAGAGTGATGCAGCCAGCCCTGTCTGCATCTCAGAACAGGTACTCAGTGCTTCCGTCTTGAGCATATTTCTATTTTCACATATTGCCTCACTTGCTTTTTCAGGAACTTGTTCTAAGTGCCCACTGTGCAGAGAGCTTCTCTCACAGCATTTCAGTGAGATCTGCAGTATGCTAAAACATGAATGAAAACTGGAAATTATTTATTTTCTGGAGTATTAAAAATTCAGTTGATGTGACAGAAATAAAGTGCCACCAATAAACTATCCCCAGACATTAAAAGTGCAATTTTTTTGTCAAGGTAAGAAAGAAGCTACCATCCAGGAGTGGATACAAGCATAAAGATACCTATTTTAGATTTACTTTAAGTATATTTCTGAGCCCCTGTTAGAAGTGAAACTAGATGTGTCCTTTTTTTTCCCCCTCACACCTAATACAGCAAAGTCGGCACAGATTAACTAAAAAGGTTATTGATACACTTCTTTAGAAAATGCTCAGTAAGAAGATTGCACCAGAAATTCCCCTTAAGCAAGCTTGTCACAGATTTCATGCTGTTTCCTAGCCCAGACACAAGCAATTTGACTCCTCTCTGTACACGGAGAAGGGAGAGTTAGACTGAGCGTATTGAACAACCCACCCTTACAAGCATGGGGTAGGGACAGTGAAATATATACATGCAAGCTAATGAGCAAGTTTTTGTTTCTATTTGTAAAAACACTTCCAAAACAAAAACCTATCAATCCACAAACATGTTGAGGTTACTCCTTTCCTTTCAGCAAACTAAGATATCTTACCTGGTAGGCATCCAGCTGTTCATCAGTAAATATTGTCTGCTTATTACCCATCTTAGAAGAGGAATTCTTCCTTTATGCAAATGCATCCCATTAGAAGTAGCAGGATTCCTCTGTATTGTAGGCATTTAGAGCATGTATACACCGTGAATGTGCTGAAAAAATCCCAAAGCCTGCATTGAACTGTTTTTGCCTGTACCCTGTCCAACGAGGAAGGAAGCGGTACTGGAAAATCTTTGCAAAGGCTTGACTTTAGTGTGCCAGGAGGATAAGTGTTGAAGTCACAGGCAGGTGTCACCCTAAAACAATGATGCCTATCTCCCCCTTTTGCAGACGCTTTTCTAAGTGACATACAGAGCTTTCATGACTTAAAAAAGAAGCAGGCAGCACTTGAAGAAATCAGCTCTCTACTGCCTCGGTGTCTTCTTGCTCAGTCTGCGAGTTCAGGGTGCTCTTGCTCGGCACCTTCACGTTTCAGAGCAGCTCTGCGTCACCTGATGGCGCTCGGTAGCGCAGTCATGTAATGCACACGCGCAGAGCAAGGCTAGGAACTGGAAGAATTGACTAGGAGAGCAAGTGTTTCTGCAGTCAGTCTCCCCTCAGATAAAAGTACATCCTCGTCACTGCTTGGATCTGACCTGCTGTAGAATGCTGCCAAAGTGGGAGCCTCCATCCAGCAGTGTTTAAGTGCCCAGAGCATCCCCACAACACCACCAGGTGCCACGTGGGCTCCACAATAAACATTGGTGTTCACACTGCGGCTACATATGCCCTGGCTACGCAGGGTATGAGCTCGCTACCAGAGGTGCAATACTCTCAGACAGACCAGGAAACACGAGTATTCCTTCTCACATTACAGAAACAAACCTGGAAAGTTTAATTAAGTAGTTTAAGTAGTTTAAACAAAAGTTAATCTGACTCTTTCGTCTCAGGCAAACAAAGCTGGAAAGAAAAAAAAATGCTACCGCAGCCTGAGATGTAGAAAGGTTCAGAAAACGCCGCTAGAGGGCTCACAGCATACGTTAAAGCAACACAACCCTCCTGTATTTCCTGGAAAGCGAACGAAAAAGGAGGAAAAAAAAAAAAAAAGAGCATGTAAGAGATGCAGGCAGGCAGAATAAATAAATTCAGAAACAAAATCATATTATCTAACATCTGCAGAAGGATGAGCTCTTATAACAAGAGCAGGAGGAAAGCCGGGTGAGAAAGAATGTGAAGATGGAGGCAAGACCTGTTACAAGTAAGCTTCTTCAGCCTGCTTGTTTCCCAGTTGTAAGCACAAGAAGGGCAGAGGGTTTATAAATGTTTAATAAAATTCCTTCCTTTACCTACAGCTCTGCCCATGGCTGTTATTCCCTCAGCAAGTTAGTATATTTAGAATCTGGAGAATTACCTTCTGCTTTTTTCCTACAACTTCTAACGACCCTGACCAGGTAACAGCATCGGATAATAGGAGTTGAGTGTACCTTCACATGTAACAAGGAACAAATATTTCACACAAACACTGAAAATACATCTACTGTATATAGTGTAATGTCCTATGAAATGTGTTGGATATGTAGTAAAAACATCCAATGAATGGGGAACAGTCTCGAAGATACCATTTATTTAGATTGCAACACTTAGAAATGCAGATTTGACACACTGTAAACCAGCACTGCCTGGTGCTACTAAAACACACTACTACCATATATACAAAATTAATTTATTGGAATGAGAATGTGTTCAACAACACTTGTTATTAGTAGTAAACTAGCATCAGAATTTTATCAGTGAAAGAAATGGACACTACCAATGGAATATATTCAGCAGTTTCAAAATAAGTAAAAAAACTACAGTAATAAGGATAACACAAACTGAATGACTGACCTCCAATCAGATTAACAGTGCAGCAAGCATCTATTCAGATAGCACCCACTTGAATCAACTGCTTGTTACATGGCCAAACTGACCTCCTTTTTTTCTAGTCACCAGTTTTGATTTTTTTTCACCAATGTATAGTGGCATTGGAATCTTCTTCTGTTCCAAAAAATTACCCCCAAGACAGAATATAAAGAAGAAAAAAGCAAAACATACAAATTAGAGTATTTCTATTTCAACAAGCTCTTTGAACCTGAAAACCCCCACCCATAAAGGCCCTTTGAGATTAAGAACTTTAAGAACTTTCAGAATGTCCCAGTTCTTACACATCCTCAACTCTGAATGACTTGCATCACTGGCTTTAATGATTAACCATAAAATTAAGCATGTTTCTCACTCACAATCTGGTGCTACTGAAATGCATGATGCAGCTGATTGCAGTCAGATCAGAACAGTACAGTCAAGTGATTTGTGTGAAATAGCACTCCTTTCACAGTCACCTGATTCAAGCTGCCTGCCTATGCAAATCAGATTAAATATAAATGACCAAGTTATCCTTAATGCCATCATACAGAAGTGAATTGACACCAAAGATGGATTGGGCTCTGTATCTTTTAATCTTGTGATTCTGCGTACTTGAGAGCATTATTACAGTGATAAGACTGACATCTCATTTCTTACCTGCTTGTATAATCTTGGCTGCCTGGTCCCACTGTATCCTAGATGACACGCATCAGCCAGTCTCTATCTTTAGAAACCAAAAAATAAAAATAAAAGAAGAAAGGCTAAATGGAAAACACCAAGTAGATATGACTTACTTGCGGTTACAAAGAAGACAAGAAGCAGAGTTCCTGAAGTTCACACATTCCTGTTCATTCTTTTGCTTGGTCTTCCCGCTCTTTCCTCCTCCACTTTTCCATATTAAAAATACTTTGGTTTCATTCTAACATAGAGAAATTACGTAAGAAAACTAGTATGGCTGAAAGGGATGATTGCTTTAAAAGTTACAAGTTCTTCCTTAAAAAGAAAGACAACCTACCAAGGCAATTACACCCATTGAGTATATGAACAGAAGATGAACCATTTCTTTGCCTCTTCTTTCTATACTCTGAAGAAGATTTTCAATTGTTAAATACAATTAAAATGCACAGGATTTTATTTTTTTTACAATAACTTTCAAATGCTGATTTTTGAGAGTTCCTCTGTACTAGCTAGTGGCTTTCAAGCGTGCTATCGTGGTATCTATATTTCATTGTGTAATGATCTTGTTACACTAACAGGGTAAAATTTCAATGCAGCATAAAGCATAAACTCTTTCACTCCTATTTCCTTGTATATATTAAAGCTCAGTCAAATTTTTCAGTTTGCTCTTTTTCACTTTTTCTGTTTGCATTTATCAATGATTAGTTTAATCTGCCAGTTGAGTGTTAAGCAATATTTACTCCTAGCACATTACTGCTACAAATCAATACTTCTCTATATACACAGCAGACTCTAATCTTAATGTTATCACTCCCACTTTTGCATAACTTCATGGTATTTCAAATTCCGCAAACTGTTTGTCAGACGGACCAGTTGTAAGCTGTTTAGTGGCCATTATAGCAGCTTGTGCTTACGTAGCCGCTCTTCATCTATTTCAAAAGTTTAATTAATGGATTAGAAAATAAACTATTGACCACATACACCATATTTAACATTTTATAGCAAGACAGCTGTCAGCTGCAATAGCTTAGCACCCATCTAAGGCTGCAATCTGACCCCAGCTGTAGGGACTTGACTCCACAGCCCAGGCAGCTGAACAGATCGTGCTCACAATTCTGAGACCCTTCAGTCTAAAGTCTTCTGCTTTGAACTGTTGCTAGCTGTGGTTGCTAAACCAGGTGACTTTGCTTTGATTTATTAGTAGAGGTCTAAGTTTGACAGCCTCCAACAGATGGGTCATCCTACCTTAAATTGCCTCTGTAAATTATACACCAGGAGTTTGACTGCTAAGAACGAAAGCTCTTACTCCTCCAAGGAAGATCAAGCTTCTGTGAACCCTGGCCATGCTACCTCTGAATGTCTCATGCCACGGAGAATTTTAGCATCCACACACAGAGTTAACAATTTGAATATGTGCTGCCTTCACTCCCAAAGACCACCTGCTATAACCTTTCCGACCTTTCATACGCAGATACAGCCAGAGGTTAGGCTTTAGACTGGGGAAAAAAGAACCTGCAGGTTTTCGTGCCCATTACACCAAATACATCAAATCCTCTCCTGAACAGATGTTTCCTTGCAGGTTACCTCTGTAAAGTTCCACCCTGCTTGCAAAATGATCAGTTTCAACCTAGAAGGGCAGCCTATACATTTATGTTGTTGCTACTTGCCATGAGTTAATTTAGGACAGAATAATAATAATTAAAAAGTAACTGACTTGCTTCCTGAGGAGACTACATTCGGTAACATGAATTCCTTTGAAGTAACTCTCAATAGAACAATCACTAGGGTAAAACTACTGCTATGTCTATAGAGGCATCTTTTGCCTAGGGAAAATAACTGGTGTTTTTATTACTGTGTTGTTTGGCCCTTCTCAAAAGGGATGTGGAGCAGCCACTCTTCATGGCACGTTATTGTGGTGTAATTAGAGTAACACCTACACTGCTCGGGGCTTTAAATCAAAGCTGACATACTCGTTTATTCATATAATTAACTTCTTGAATTCACAACAAAGCAGCTGGCATAAACTGTGTGATAATTTAAAAAAAAAAAAAAAAAAAGCGCACACTGGCAATACTGTTATTTAGGACAGCAGAGCCTACCGTGCTGTAGCAGGTTATCTCCACACAGCTGCTTGCCAGCAGGCCACACGGAGGCTGAGGTGATTCCCCCATCTCCTGGGGGCCGAACCCCTCAGCGGCCGCTCCCCTCGGCCGGAGGGGCCTCCGCGCGGTGCCATACTCCTAGGGACGCCCAGCGCCCCCAGGCACCTGCTGGCAGCAGCCTTTCCCCCTCACCGGGCGCGCTCCGTGCCCCTCACCGCCGCACCGGGGGCTGTGAGGGTCCAACCGCGTCCCACCCCCCCCCCCCCACCTCAGTGGGACCACCACAAGCGCAAGGCGGGAAAGGCGGCGCATGCGCACGGCGCTGCCGGGGCGGGGCTCGTCCCGGTGCCGGTGCCGGTGCCGGGCTCCTCCCGGTTGCGGGCGCTGTGGCCGTGCCTGCGGGGCCTGCTGGGGCGCGGCGCCGGGCGAGCCATGGCTGCAGCCGCGTGGATGCCCGCGGTAGGTGCGGGGCTGGGCCGGGAGAGCGCCGCCGGTTGCGCCGGGCCGGGGGGGAGGCGCGGGCTGTGACCGCCGGTTCTGAGGGGAGCGCGGCGGGGGGGAGGGGGCGGCCGGAGCCCGCAGGGCGCTGCGGGGCGGCTCCCGCTGCCGTGACCTTGAGGTGGCCCGGCCCCGCCAAGATGGCTGCGCTGCCGGCAGGGAGGGATGGCAGGGAGGGGTGGCAGGGCGGCCGCACCGCCGGGCTGGCCCGCTCCGAGCGGCCAGGCGCGCAGCCCCCACCCTGAGGTGGGACCGGGCCGCTCCCGGTGCCGTGCCGGGGCTCGGGATGTGCCGCGTCCTCCGCTGCAGGCCTGGTGCCCGCTGCGCGCGTCAGGCTGCCGGCATGAGTCGGGGACGGAGCCGCGCAGGCAGGGGCTGCCATCGCCATGGTGAATTTTGTCTTCCGCGTGCCTCGGAATTACGCTCTTCGTAGGCTGCTGGGCGCACAGGGCTACGGCACCAAGCAGCAGTGTGGGAAGGGTGAGGACTAACGCACCCAGGTTTCCATGCAGGAATCTGCACCGCAGGAAATCGGCTTTGGAAGCGTTACCTCAATACGAACGTGCCGGTGTTGGTGAAACGAACCTTTCACTTTGCCATCTTAAGCCTCATCGTATCATCTCCTTAGCTGGAGTTATTGCAGCCGTTTTCCCAGCGTGTAGCACCTAAGGACTAATGCTGCTTCCCCTCACCTCCAGGCACGACGATTGGCACTGCGGCACGGCGAGGCTGTCCTGGCCTGACCTCGTGCTAGGAATACCCGCGTGAGGAGTCGGGTACACGGCATGCTTGTGAGCAGCTTGGCAAGACGCGAGCTGCTCTCTTTCGAGTTGTATGCTAGTTTGAGACCTAACTTTAAAGTGATAGGACTTTAAAATGTACAGTTGCTGCAATACTGTCAGCTTTTTAAAATCCCTTTGGTGCAGTAAGATAGCATCTTCTCGTTCTGTGTTTCTGCAGGTTTCGCGATTGCTAGGTGCTTTCAAAAATCAAAAACAGGTGACCAGAAGTTTTGGTAGTGCTGTGAGTATGATAGTACCATTTCCTTTTTCGTTTAAGAAGTTTCTCAAGAAACAGCGCCAGAAACTGACTTTTATAAGATTGCTACTATTAATTTTGTCTTCTCAAAAAATAAGGCCTAAAATAGTGAACGTACAGGCTCTTAATGCCATACTGGATATATATTGGTTAATCACTGCTCTTGGCTACTTTATATAAAAGAGTAAGTGCTAATTTAAAGGACTCTAGTAAAAAAATAAAATAAAAAAAGACAGTGGCATGAAACCTTTTCCCAAAATATGGATGTAAGCCAGTCTGAAACTCATTGGGAAAGGGGCAAATACGGGCACATTAGGAAGATTGTTGAGAAGCTTCTCATCTTTATTTCGCAGACATTCTGCTACACGCTGGATTTACTCTAAATCCTGCTGCTTTTAGAGTACTTCGCATTCACAATTCTGCCTTTTCAAGGCCTTCTTTAACATATTTTAGACACCGGCTGTGCATTTCCATGTAGATGTTTTACCTTCTTTTTGTGTGTGTTTGAGGTACCCATAGGCCTTTTTTCAGTGAAGATGGCCTTGAAAACTGCTCAGGCAGAAGCAGGTCTCAGCAGCAATGTATGTACCCTTAAGCAGGACTTAAGTTTAAGGAAGAATCACGGCTCTTAATTCTAAGTTTTCTAGAACTGATGGTGGAGAGAAGAAAATGAAGTATAGCTTGTGTCTTACACAGTATAGAAAGATGTAGAAGGTAAGGCTCCTCCAGATCTGCTTATACGACGTTATTGTTTCAGATAAAACCTTCTGAAATTCTGAGTATCCATCCTCTTTGGAGGAGGATGGCAGCATATCTTGTCACTTGAGTCTAGTTGGGATTTGACAACTAATGCTGTATCCCAGCTGCCTTTTTGTAGGTAGTAATGATCCCTTGCAAAAATGTTGGAAATCTATAAATAAAATGAAGACTTGGGGCATGGAGGATGAAAATAGCAATCATCAATACATTTTTTTAATCAAAGCAGAGTACTTTCTTCCCCTGTTATCCAGTGAGCCTAGGGTGTGCAATTTATTTCATTTGTTTGAAGATAAAGCAAAGAAAACTGAGAAAGTCACGGCAGAAAAAGAACTTGACAGTATTAAAAATGAGCCTGCATTTTTTTAGAGAACTGCTTGAGAAGTTCAGATATGTTTTTTATCTTTTTAAGCTCTTCGTAAATTAGGTCTTTTCCTAGCATGGGTCAGTATTACACAGCATGTTGATAATACTGGAGATGTATGGAAAATAGATGGCAGTGCTGTCTCCTCCCCAGTTTTTAAGAAGAAAGCATACTGAGATTGCTTATTTCAAGTAGTTCTGAGCAGGAACTTGTCTTTCAAGTTAAATCTGTGTTCTAAAATAAGAACAGTAGGCAAATTTTTAAAAAGTTCTCTTAAAATGCTTGCATGCTCCCTTTGAAAAAAAAGCTCCTCACTCTTGCTTCTCTGTCCAATATTGCTACTCTTCATAGTGATTTTTGGTAACTCAAACTTTCTTTTCTAGTAGTTACTTGGTTTCTGCAACTTATGAAAATGTTTCCTGTGTTGAATATAGCATTCATTAGCTGTACTACTTATATTTCTTTGCCTAGGTACAAACAGTAACTTTAATCCCAGGAGATGGCATAGGACCTGAAATTTCTGCTGCTGTCATGAAGATCTTTGATGCTGCCAAAGTAAGTCTATTTGTCTTGCTGTAGCTTTAACTACCACAACAGACGTTATCTAGGTTATAGTTATAAATGTTTTTAACTTCCAAATGATTGAGTCATGTTTAAGCTATTAAAACTTCTTGGCAACACAAACAGTCTGAAGCTTCAGATGTTAAAAGATAGTATTGCAATTTCATGGCAGTGTTTGAAAGTGTTAGCTGGCAGAGTAGTAGTGACTTGAGAGCAAATGTTGCACTGAAGTTCTGGAAATGTGAACTCAATGTATCATGTGAAATCATCTTGTTGATGTAGCAATCCTGAGGGACTGATAGGGCGTTCTTTGATGCGTTGTGACTTCTCAGTGCAGATCAAAGCATATGTGAAGGGAAGGGACTATCTTATTGTTAGAAACCTTACTGCAGTTATTCTGCTGCACTGTTAAATCACATTCACCATTGTGATAATGAAAACAGTCCCAGGAGAACTGTTTTTCTACTTATCCCAGGAAGTTCATGAGAATTTGTATCGTTTGTTTGGAAGAAAATAGCATTCTTTCCTGAAGAGCTGTTAAATTGCTCCTTATTAGTAATAGTGTCAAAGCATATTCACTTTTTATTACAACTGTCCAACTTAGATTTGGAAAAGGTTAAGTTATCTTTAATTACACATGAAAGCTTATAATAGCTAGGGCTATTTTTGGGGAGAGAGGCAGGATGTGTGGCAGAGTAAAACCTAACTTTGTGTATGAGTGCAGGTTTCAGTCCTTACTCTGATCTGTTCATTTTAAAGGGGATTCTTCTTCTAGTATATTAAGCCTGGATTGGTTCTGTTTGCTTATGTAAGACCTTGCACCCTTTCCTTTATGGCCTTTCCTGATGAATAGGTGGCAGCCCACTTCCTATTAGAAGAATCCCACGGTGAATGAAAACTCAGGAAGCACTGTGAAACACCTGCAGATTCCACTTAGATAACGTATATATCCATGTTATGCACTGTCTTCCAGGCAGTTTGTGTGATCGGTTCTGAATGAATTCCATTTTCAGATGTCTTGTGTCTCTTGAATACACGGAACTTGAGAACTCTAACAGATTAAAGGAATTAGCATGTAAATGCAGTTCTCATGCTACCTGTATATCATTACTAGGGAGGCACCTTGTGATGGTGAAATTTGTGCTGGTATAGTATATTGATTGTACTATTTCATTTTCAATTACATGTGTTTTAGAAGTTGTTCTTATTTTCAAGTTCAAGCATCTCATGCTTACTGTCACTCACCAGAGAAAAATGAGCTAAAAGTGGAAGCAAAAGTCTTGATGTTGAAGTTAACATAGAGAAAATGTGTTTAGGCTCCTATTCAATGGGAAGAGAGGAATGTTACAGCTATCCAAGGACCAGGAGGAAAGTGGATGATACCTCCGGATGCCAAAGAATCTATGGATAAAAACAAAATGGGATTAAAAGGTACTTGGGTGTTAACACTAAGGTATTAAATATTGTTTTATGGTGAGTTTGGTTTAAAGCAAAAGTCCTTCATCAGTAACGTAATATAATGGCTAATTCTTGGGGATGGTCTGTCAGGTTGTCTTCAGTAGTCTTAAAACAGTCCTTCATGTCAAAGCAGTAAGTGTCACAGATTTTCTAGGAAATATGATAAAGGTGGGCATTGCTAAATATCAACTTTGGACTTTAAACAGAATGCATTTCCAAGGTAGTCGATATACAACAGAATGTGATAATTATACTCTCAATTAATAGTATCTTCATTTTGTTTTCAGTAAAAACCTTTTCTAAGAACTCCTGTTCCATGTGAATGAGGGAAACAGTTTGGCCTTTGAACAGCTAATTTATATCACTCTGTAGTATTCTTGATGGCACAGAGTATTCCTGTTGCATTTCAGTGTAAGGGTTACATAGGAGTTTGCAGTTCTTCTGTCAGAGTGCCACAGAACTTTACCTGGAGTTTCAACTCTGAAATTTGTGGAGTAGTTTTATCTCATTCATTTTATTTATTTATTTTTTTTTTTCTTTCAGGCCCTTTAAAAACCCCAATTGCTGCAGGACACCCATCAATGAATCTGCTTCTGCGTAAAACCTTTGACCTTTATGCAAACGTACGTCCCTGTGTCTCAATTGAAGGATACAAAACCCCTTACACAGATGTAAACATTGTCACGATAAGAGAGAACACAGAAGGCGAATACAGTGGAATTGAACATGTGGTATGTTGCTGGAAGTGTTGTGTTTCTGGCAGGGTTTCTATGTTTTGTTAACAATAACTTTGCCCATCTCAGTTCTTTATTACTAAGAGGCTGAGTGGTGTTTTTTAAGTTCTTTACCCACAAAAATGGTCTTTTATTGTGGTATGCATTGTGCAGACTGCCTTACTGAAAATTCTACTATTTTTGTTGTTCCAAACGTTCATAGTATTGGTTTGAAAAAATAAGCTTCCTTTTCTACTAGCAATGCAACTATTGTCTTTCAGATTGTTGAAGGAGTCGTGCAAAGTATCAAGCTAATCACAGAGGGAGCTAGCAAGCGTATTGCAGAGTTTGCTTTTGAGTATGCCAGAAACAATCAGAGAAGCCACGTTACTGCTGTACACAAGGCAAATATTATGTATGTTGAAACTTCCTTTTAAGAACAACAAAAAATAAGCTTTTATAAATCACTTTAAATTTTCCTCAAATGTCTAACATTAATACTAGCAGGAGTAAGTAAAATGGGTGAAGTAAATGCCTCATAAATAAAATGGACAATACTGACCTACTATTAATAGGTCTGGAGTGACTATATGCTAATACTTGTATTAGTAAGTCTATGGGAGTGCTGACTTTCTTCCCACAGCTCTTACTTTAAAAATAAGCTAAGAAAAAGAATTTAAAAAACTGAGGATGAAAATAGCTAGTGTCTTTTACAGCTTCCAAAGCACTTCATAGTGAACTGAGTCACGCTGCACGTGATAGATAGTACATGTCACCACCTGTACACATTTAGTAAGCCTTTAGTAAAAGAACAAGTCAGTTTGGGAATTAATGCATGACAGTTAAACCACTGCTCCAAAAACATTTTAGGTGGGAATATAAAAGGGTTAAATTCTTTGACTGTACCATGTTAAAAATATTTATATTTAACATAAGGGTTTAATAGCCAGCGATTAGGTGTCTGCACTCTGTTTTTCTTTATTTAAATCCCTGTTGCATGCAGTCTTCTTTCCCTCAATATATTGTTTACTTTACAGTAACAGCTGTATTCTCTCACTTAATTGCAGGAGAATGTCTGATGGGCTTTTCTTGAGAAAATGCAGGGAGGCAGCAGAAAACTGTAAAGATATTAAATTTAATGAAATGTATCTAGATACTGTGTGTCTGAATGTGAGTATTTACCTGGTTTTTGTGTGTTTTTTTTTCAGTTAATTTTCTTAGCCTTAATAAAAATATACTTCTTTCTAGATGGTTCAGGATCCGTCACAATTTGATGTGCTTGTTATGCCAAACTTGTACGGTGACATCCTCAGGTATGGAGATTTCGATTTAAACTATATCAGTATGTAAAATACTGTTCCAGAAAGTCAATCCAGTTACATGCTAGCCAAATGGGTGACCATTTTCTGCACCCAGAGTTTAAAACTTCACAGATCAGGCTCTGAATGGAAAGAAAGGATGGTATTATTACACTTCTGTTATTACTATGTAGTTGGAATGAGCTAGATGCTCATAGGTGCTTTTTACTAAAAGAAAAAAGTTTCTGGAGGTAGAGGCTATGAATATTACTCAGATGGGGTTGGGTGGAGGAGAAATTTCTCCAGAAGTGTGACAAAGTTAATGACTCAAATTGTAGCACAGAATGCTTGGATAGATAGCAGGGAAAACTTGCTATTTTTAAGCTTTAGGAAAGCTTATGTAAGATGACTGTGGGAACATCACATTTAAAGCAAGCTATCCATAGAAGTTAAATGATTCTGAAGATTGAAATGTATGGCCTCTTAATATCCTAGCAGCTTTTGGGTTTTGTATTGTATTTTTTTTCACTTTGAGATTGAACTATTTAAAAAACACTTCTGCTACAGCTACTTGATGTCCTGAAAGCCAAGTCCATCACCAGACCTTTTTCATTCTGTCAAAATGGTTAAGTAGAGTGTAAACTCAATTACTACTGCTTAGTAAAATGAAGTATCTTAATCTGAACTTTTTCGGAGTATAACAGAGCACCGCTTCTCTTTGCATGTCCAAGTAGAGATTTAAGAAAACAGCCTTGGAATTTGATTGAAAGTTAAATGACAATTTAAATCTTTTAAGTTCATCTCCTGTTTTCTGTACAGATAATGCTTATAACGAAATGTTCATTCAGCTCTTCTTAAGATGGCATTCTCCCACTGATAAGGATATCTGTCGCCTCAAAGAAAAATCAGATTCCAAGTAATTACTTCCAGTTTTAAGAACTGGTAGAGGAGTCCATAGGGCCCTCACAGCAGACTTTGCATTGTTAATTGGAAGATACCAGATCAGTTTCAGTCCCATCATCAGTATTATTTCAACTTCCTTTACCTAGTTCAGTATTGCCAATTTTAAAGTTCTTGTAGATATTCTGTCAACTTCATACTTGCAAAAAGCTTCAATAAATTTGAGTCTTTTCTTTGAAGAAGGGCACTTGTGTCACTGGGGAAAGTCACCCCCTGTGCTTTTTTAAAGCATAAACATAATGCCAAAGGTTTCTTGGCCTGAATAGATACAGAAGGAATCTCTATCCTGAAGCATTAAATACCTTAAGTTACAAGTTTAGACTTTATCCTTTTTTTTTTCTAAACTATAGTTAATTTAGTTTAATTGAAAAGATTGTTCTGCAAGCTCATTCAAACTTCTCTGCTTTTTAGTCATCTACTAGGTACCTTGGAAACAACAAATTGTGCTAAAGTATCAGAGTTTTAAGAGCCTTATCGGTTTTTTCAGCTTTGACAATACAGAATGAAAACCATAGGCAGAGTTGGTTTGTCCTTTCCCATGCTAATTCTGGAGGAACCTAAATGCAAATGACTAATGTCTGATGGTTTGCTGATGTCTGAATTAAGACTTTTGGGCTGTTCAGTAAAGAGAAGGGTAAAGTCAGTCTTGTGCCACTTGGAACATATTCCTTAAGTCTCATACAATAAACTTTACTAGTTTACTAGTTTTTCCTTTAATCAAATCAAAATTATTCCATGTTTTTTTTAAAGGCCTTTATATACAGTAAGTGGTTCTGTGGCCTCTTCAAGGGAAATAAGACTTCAATTTCTATATACGTATAGATAGTACATCAGAATTTTTGCTAGTTCTTGAGGCTTTTACAGACTTTTTTTGTGCTTTGAGTACCTTGTGCCTGTGTCTTAATCAGCTTTATTTTACTATTTAGAATTTCCTTTTTATTCTTCCTTATTGAAACTTCTCTTGCTAGTAGTTCTGCAAGTTCTCAAGTGTTGCAGTGGAATACAAGTGGCTAACAGGATCTGTTCTTTCATAATATCATTTTTAGAGTGTTCTGTTCGAATATTTTATTGTCAAAATAAAATGAGAAAACTATTTTAATACATTGCTGAAGAAAAACGATGTGGAAAGAACCTGTGGATTTTTTTTTTTCTAGTGACTTGTGTGCTGGTTTGATTGGGGGTCTTGGAGTAACGCCAAGTGGGAACATTGGTGCTAATGGAGTTGCAATTTTTGAATCGGTAAGAATTCCTATTAGAGGTATAGTAGTAATAATTTTGTCTCAACTTGAGAATCTAAAACCTCCATGACACTTGATGTGGCTATTAAAGTAGAAACTCTGTAAAACTATTCTTTACTGTGAAGAAGCTAAAATTTTACTCAAAAAATAGAACATGTATTACACACAATTTTGCTTGCTCTTTTATGGACTATTTGTTCAGTTTCAAGTTGGTTGCACGATTGAACTAACTAGGACATTTTTATCAACATAGTAACTTTGTAACAGCAAGGTTCACTTTTCTTTTTAGGTTCATGGAACAGCACCAGATATTGCAGGAAAAGACTTGGCAAATCCAACTGCCCTTCTTCTGAGTGCTGTAATGATGTTGCGTCATATGGGACTACACGAGCATGCCACAAAAATCGAGACAGCTTGCTTTGATACAATTAAAGATGGAAAGGTAACATGAAGATGTGCAAATACATAAAGTGAATTAAAATAATATTCTATCATAGCAAAACTTAAAACATCAACACCAAAACATCATATGCCCTGTTTTGCTAGCCTGAATCATAAGCAGTACCACAACTGTTCTCTTATAGTAATTGTTACTCTCAGTGGTATCAAGTTTGCCCAGCTCTGTAAGAGGGATACTCTGTAGCTCTCCTCATGTCTCAATTTCCACTAGCTCTAAAAACTAGAACTGGATCTCTATTTTTCATGAAGGGGATTAGACATTCAAGTAACCAGTGTTACTTTCCTTGTGAGGTTTGTAATACATCTATGTTAAAATCGGGACCCTAAAGTGAAATACAGTCATTTGCCTTTTACAGGCTTAATCACCTATCTCAGTGCTGACTGTAATACTTCTGCTCCTATTTTTCAGGTCACTTTCTTTTTTACTCCTAACTACTTTGGCTCCTTTATGGATTACTAAGTAACAGTTAAGGGCAAAATTATATCCGGTACTTACCTTTTCCCTTAACATTGCACTTTCCCTTGGGCAGTAAACTCTATCCAGATTCTATACCCAAAGGGGACTGGGGAGGAGGGGGGAGGAATGAGTTCTGCTCTGAATCCTGACCTGAATTTCTGCTCAGAGTTCTTTTGGTTCACTCACCGACACTGACTTCCACCTTTTCAAAACATAATTGGAAAGATCCTCATGATTGCCTTTAAAGAGGATTAGTACTTAGCCATGCTAGTGCAATTATCTGGGGCAAGAGCATGAGAAGCTGCTTTGTAATTAAAAGTAACAAGCATGCTTAAACAAAAAGCTGTCATCATTTCATAAGTGGTCTGTTTGCAGCTACCTTGCTGTGTGTAGGAGCCAGTTAAAAATCAAACAAACAAAAAACTAAAGTTACAAGTGAATAAAGAGGTGCTCCCGTAAAGTTCCCATTTACTGCTCTGGAAATGAAATTCTCCATCTGCAGGTCAGTAATTTTACAGAAGATAACAGTGCAAGTTTTGTGACATGGCTACTTGTTTACTAGTCGCTTACGATGTTATGATTACATGCTCACAATTGAGAGAATCTTTTTAAATTGAAAAAGCATAATGCAATTAAAATGACAAGATTCTAAAATAGTAACCTTTTATTGCCTCTCATGCTTGCCATTTCTCCCCTTCCCCACCCCAAGCTATTTGAGATCTGTGTGTGTGATACAAGGGGAGAACTAATGATTTTTAAATTACCTCCTAGACTGCTTTAATCTGACTAGGTTGGACAAGCAATGTTGCCCACTTTCTTATTATTTTACTATATTCATGCTGCCAGACAGGAGTTGTACTTGAAGGAAGTTTATCTGTTTTTCCATCTCTAAGCAAAACAGCAACTAAGCAAACATGAGACAACTGTTAACATGCAGTATTTTGAGAGCTGTCCGTGTGCTTTTTCTGTGTGGGATTCCTTGGAAAAAATAAATCCCCAAAAACCTTAGTGAATGATACTCTTAGTTAGCTTTGTGCTGAGTTCTCATATATGAATTTTACTTCCAAAGGACAAACTTTTTAAGAAAAAAAGTTAAGAATACTTCTCTTTGAGAGCTTTGGCCAAATTTGCTTTCTTCCTGTAGTTAAGACGAAATCTCACACTGAGATAAGTGTTCCCTGTTCATACTCATTTTTCTCTACTTGCCTCAATTTGTGTAGTTGTTATTGATGAGAGCTACATGGAAAAACTCACATGTGATGTAGTCTCTTATTTGTATTCAGTACCCACATACAACATGTAGAAGATAAAACTGCAGAGGCAGGACTACCCAAATTAAATGTTTTATTAATACCATTTTTTCTTCCTTCAGGTCTTGACAAAAGACTTGGGAGGTAATGCAAAGTGCTCAGAATTCACAGAGGAGATCTGCCGCAGAGTACAGGACACAGATTAAACATCTCATACGGCTTGTAATAACTCTGAAAGGATGCATCACAGAAGTACATTATGTAACCTGGTATCTATATGCATATAACTTTGTTTGTCTCTTGAGAGCAAACTTTTTAGGAAGGGTCTCTTCATTAATAAACTTAGTCCAAATGGCTACAGATAATACTTGTGCCTGCTTTCATTTGTTTCTAGCTGGTGAACATTGTTATGTAAGTGAACTGTTTTATTTTCTTGTAACTGTCTACCATTTCAACTAGCTGGTTTTCACTTTCCACAAAGAAAATTTATGTGAATATAACGTTAACAGAATTAGTGAATTCTAATGGCACCTTAATGCTTAAAGCCTACTTTTATTGGTCTTACTGAAACTCAAAAGGCAGGTTTTCAGCCTAACAATAGCACAATATAACCTCCATAAGAAGAAATGGGTATGAAATAACAGCAATTTTGCATTAGAAGCAATGAAAAAACACTTCCAGATGCTCTGATTCATGAAATACAGCTTTGTCTTTGAAAGGCATGAATAAGGAAGTGCAAAAATCTAAACATTTAGTCTATGTACATAAAGAAACAACGAACCAGCTAGGTGTGAGAATATTAACAAAGTTATTTTTCACATCTGTACCGAAGTTGTTCTTAAACATTTTCCTCTCAAGCACAGCTTAATTTACAACAGAGTTCTAAAGAGAGAAAATTATAAGAACTTACTTTTGTCATATATTGTGAAGGAAAAGTATTAACTCTGCCAATTAATACTGAATGTTTTATGGCTTCTGCTGTATTGCTTTTTGTGTTGTACTTTGTCTTTATGCAATCTGTTCAGTGTATCTCATTGCACTGACTAGTAATTTTAGTCTAACTCTGACTGTAAGGGACTGGTCCTAAAGGGATTAAGATAGAGTTGAAGGCTTGGCTCTGGTGCCTACATTTCAGAAATACATTTCATCCCTATGCGAGGGAATCTCAAATTCTTTTTTCTTCCTGCTTACCAAGCCCAGCGAGCACAAAAGCACCTCTTTTCCTTCCCTCCTTCATCACATACAGGTCATCATGAGCCACCCTGACCTGGATGTCTTAAGGTATGCTTTCCATTAGCATATCCTACAAGAAAATGCACATTTTTAGAACTCATGGCTATAGCATGGGATTATACCTAGCAACAGAACCAGACTTCTTAAAGCTTTATTCCGTTAGTAGGTATTACTCCTCTTAGTTACTTTTCATTGAGACTTTAGGCTGGTTGTTTCAGAATTCCAACTTTGTTGGGTAATGTCTTCTAGCATTGCTCTATGTAGTAAGTATCTCAGCTGTTTTATACAGCTTAATGTGGAAGAGGGACAATGAGCTTTATTTCTTATACACTCTGCTTTTGGTGAATAAGATGACAATTCCTTCTATGTTTTGCAAGCTGCTGGCTGTGTTGTTTCCTTTAATCTTGTTTAAGAACTCCTGAAGTACAATTACGCACAAAATAGGGAAAAATAAAGTTTTCCAAGTCCAATTGCTTGTTGTTTTTGTAATCCTAGGCTGCTGTCATGTCTGATGCATTGATCTGATTGTTGGTACTTGCAACAACCTAAATTTACAAGATGTTTAAAACTGATCATGGAACTTCCACAGAGAAAATATCCTGTTCTGCAACGTGGTTTTTTTGTGTGTTTTTTTTTGTGTTTTGGTTTTTAAATCAAGAACTGTAGTCTCCCTGCTTATTAGCCATTCTAACTCTGCTAAATATTACTTACTACCCAACCATTTAGCACTTCACATGATGGGATTTATATTTTATAAGGGGAAGAAGAAATACAGTTCCCATGTTAGCATTATTACAACATGAATATTGAAACAAGATGGTACTGTTGTAACAGAGATGAATTTTCCTTCTAAACATTTTTGCTTTAAAAAGTCCTGTAAACTCTTCAAAGTACAATTTAGAACACAAACTTATTTTTATGTGAGAGCTCCTATATTTTGTCTTTCACTCTTAGGATGCTATTCCCCCAACTTCTTGGATTGCTTGTTTTTAGGGGAAATAAAGCTTATTTCAACATGGATTTAAGAAGTGATGACCTGCTGCTTTCAGAAAAGTCTCACTGAAGTCTAGCCATTATAGAAGTGGTGCTTAGGCTCCAAAATGGTATGCTAGTGAAAATACACTTCTCCCTTGGAAGGAAAAAAGAGGCCTTTTGATTTTTATTTTTTTTTTTAATAATCATCTATCCCTGGAATAGTGTAAGAGTTTTGCTTAACACTACTGATCTACTAAAATAAAGCATGAGCTACAGGCAACCTCCTGCACAACAACAAAAGGTAAATCACTGCATAATGATTTTCCTTGTTTCAGTCTAGAGGAATTACCCACTTCATACATAACATGAGGATGTCTTTAATCTTGTTCATTTAGGGCATAAAGTAAAAGCTGTATTAGAAAAAGGACACACTGTAAATGCTTCTATACGAACAGGACAAACTATCAGGTGAGTATCAGGAGTAACTAAATACAGCAGTTTTCTAGTGAAACTAGACTACATAACAAAAACAAACAAGTTTTCCTTAATACTTATGATTAGAAAATACTTTAGCTCACAGATCTTCCTTAATACTTGGATGAAAGACTTCTTACTCTTGATAGAAGGAGTCTACTTCTTTTCTGTATTTCTCAAGCACAGTGAGCCGTTTTAACTTCATTGTCGGACCTAAAGGGAAGATGTTAGTCACAATAGCACAAACAGAAACAAAAATTTCTACTCTGTTTAAGCTTTGGTTCATAACATTTTCTACTAAAGTGCATTGCAGGGAGGAGTATCTACTCTGTTAGCATAGGTCCCTGCTAAAGGAGAAGCAATTGTACATAAGGTTGCCTCCCTCTACTGAGCACTTCAAAGCCAACTGTGGATAAGGGAGTGATTGACTACTTTCAGCTCCCACTCCCACCTCCAAAAGTAATTAAAAGGCTGACAGTTTTGAAACCTTTTAAACAATTCCCCATTTATTCAAAAAAGCCTGATAATGTATTTGGTGCTCTGTTGTCAATCCTTCACTTTATCCTCCATTTTTTTGTTAAGATGACTTTTTGGTACCATTACTGTAAATTAATAATACTTTAATGCTTAAAGAATTACCTAGAATTGCTTAATTGCCCTAAGCAATCTCAAATTTAGCCACAGAGTTGTATGCACACTAAAAGATCGTATTTACTGTAGATATGTACAGATAGCAAAAACTCCAGTTTTTGTATTCTGTAAAATACTGCATAACTTTTTTCTTTTCCCTCTAGTGGTTGTATCCAGAATTTGGCATTTGAAACTGGATTTGAATACTCTTAGATCAGCAGCCCCATTACTGTGTGTGCTCATTAGGATAAATTAGTAAACCTTACCTAGTTCTCCCCCAGAAATGGAAAAATCTCTTGGCAGAACTATCCATTTTTGAATACAATGAACCCTATTTGTAGCATTCACGTTGACTTTGTTGATTCCCTCCTGAATGGCCTGGTAGATTGCCTGATCCCTTGTAGCTACTATCTCTGATACTTTAGTGGCTTTACTACCAGTCTTCTGGCAGAAATCCCTAGCTTCCTCAGTGAGGAGGTCAGTGGGATCTGATGTATCTGGGTCCAGCACACTCTGGAATATCAGATAAAGAAAATCATCAGATGCTCTCTCTTACAAGGCATTAAATATTTATTACATCAATGATCATTAAATGATCAGGTTCTCCCTAACTTTTAAGAATCAAAGCAACCAAGCACCAATACCCAAATATAATTTAAGCCTGAAAAAGCAGAAACATCTATCTATAGATGGTAGTGCTTCATTTTCTTTCTACTTAGCTATCAAATGCCAAAAAAAAAAGGCTTAAAAGCAGAAGACATGAACAGACTTGAAACACATAAAATATGTCTAATGACCATGGGTTTCTACCAAACCTACCAATTATTTCATCATTATAGAGGAGCATTTAGCTCAACACTGCCTTGTTCATCATTGTATCATCTAACCATAACAAGTTCAAATCATGGTGATTTGGTCTGTAATTCCCATGCATTTTTTTTTCTTTAACTAATGCCCTCCTATCAAATTTTGTGTCTTTCTACCAATGGTTCACAATCCTCCTCATTTTTTTAGGTGCAGTATAATAGTTTCACTGAAATTATTACTAATGTACCTTTAGGGTCAATAACATGGACAAAAACTTCTTTTTGTCTCCAATCACCATGGCATTACTAACAATTGGGAGTTCTTTTTTCACAGCATCTTCAATTGGAACTGGAGGCACATTTTCACCTCCAGCTGTAATAATCAAATCTAGGAGGAAAAAAAAAAAAAAAAAAAAACATAAGCAAGGGCTATTAGTTGAATTCAAATAAATTCTAAAGAACAGGTTCATTCCTGGATGGATCCTCATTTCTTATTCTGACATGCAGAAATTCATGGTTTTCAAAAAGAACTAAACCTATTGTCAGTATGATTCTCTTCAAAATAGCAATGCTGATAATTTCAAGTATATGCTCAGATTTTCAATTCTCCCTCCACGTAACACATTTGCTCCCATGTACACACAATGCAAATTCCGTTATAACAAGCTCCAAATACAGAATATTTCAGTTGGAAGGGGGCCTCCAAAGATCATCTAGTCCAACTGCATATAGGATAATATATTTTTATACAATCCAGTAACTGTTATGTCTCATAAGTTGTATAACACATACCTTTTCTCTGAGCAGTCATCTCTTCCCAACTAGCATAGGATTCACTCTCTATTTTACTGTTGTTGGCTCACCAAAAAGCAAGTTCATGGTTAACATCATAATTAATTCTTAGAGTCACCAATAGGGGCCAGACAAAAGCAAGTTACTACTACAGGAAGGCTCCACAGAAGCAACGTAGAAAGAAGGGAAAGGAACATGAGGAGGGAGAAGTCAAGATCGGGACAAGTCAAGATCGGGGAGAGGAAGTTCACAGTTGAAGCAGTCATTCCTGCCCTACTCTTGACATGAGGGGAGTATAATGACTGACTGGAATCTTACTATTTTTGAGGTTTGTAAACAATGTTAGGGATACTGACCATTGATAAGGGAATGTGTAACTCTATTTGAATGCATTCATTCTGAAGTATAATACACATATTTACCAAAATTTTCATGACTGAGAATTATCCAAGTAAATTTCAACGCTGTTTTCATTACACTGTTGACTTCTCACTGCCCTCAAATAATGGTCTTGGCAGGGTTTTAATAAGTAACATGCTTCAAGAAATAAATAACACAGGTTAATGGCAGACCAGTCCTTTGTGTAACAATGCAGATTATGTATGAAAGATTGGGTTGATTCCCAATCCCCTGCCAGTGATAAAAGAATTTAGATGCAATCAAGGGAATATGGCACCCTTTCAGCACTCACACATTTGTTCTTTAACATCTCTACTGCTCCAGAACAGCAATGATCAGAAATAACTCCCAATCCATACTCAACATTCTGTTAAGGAGTACGCATTCATCTCATAATTACAAATGTTATTTCTCCCTAGTCAACACAGTGAGTACATTTGAGGAAGCATAACTTTTGTTTACAGAAAGAGAGATTTCTATCAAACCACCTAAATACAGCAAAGTTGTTGTGTATCAAACTTGTAAGAGGTTTTCTTTTCCTTTTCATTTCCTTTCCTTTTGCCCTAATGCCATTTTTATCCTAGTTTTTCAGACTGAAATGTCAGCTTTTTCCCAACTGATCAAGGAAACTAATAATTGTAACAACTTTTTGCACAACTACACAGATACTCCCTGTATGGGCTTCTCTAGCAAAATCTTGGTGCTTTGCAACTTTTCTGGATCTCAGATATCAAAAAGTAACTTTTACTGTTTCATGCTTAATATAATGAGTCCTAAAACTTGTAAGAACAAATCAACCAAAGGAAGAAGTCACTAAAGAAGAGCTTCTTTACCACATTCTATTACATTTTACCTTATTTGGACTTGGATTTAAAACTTGAATGAACCTGGACAGATGCTTATATTTTATCCCAGATGTATCCTATCCTGTAATTTAGAGTAAGCGTTATTAGTTCAACAATCAAGGAAGATGTGAGCACAACACAAATGTTATGACAGAATGAGACTAGAAGATGTTAATAACTACATGAAAGAAAAATGGATCAGATGAGAAAGCAAATTAAAATCAAGATAACTGCATTTGGTGCAGGCTATTAATAGCATCTACTGGAGTCCTGATGCCTAATATGCTACTCTGTCACCTTATGACAAATTCACTCATCCACGTTCTCTCCCTAGTGATTCATCATATATTCTAAGATGATAGTTACTCAGTTTTTACATCTTCTTCTGTTACATGTCTACCATGACAAATCTCACTCTACAAACACACATTTTGAAAAAGTGCTTCCACAGCACCAACAACCAGTGTTACTCAAGTGAGACTTCAAGCTATATGCTGTAATAATACCCAGGTTTATTGCTTTAGCTCTCCCTCTGCTTTCAAATTTCAGTAGTGGCCTCTGCAAACAAATCGCCTAAGGCATCAGAGGAACCTAACTTTGACCTACAGCAATAACTTTTATATAATAGAAGGCTGTCTTCTGTTACTGTCTAAACATTCTAATGTGTAATTAAGACAAGTGGGCAAGATTCAAAGGAAGAGCTTAATGGATCATTAGAATCAAAGACAACACATTAAGCCTGCATTATTATTTTATATGACTTACTCTTAGTAATAATGAATAAGGGTCTGGGAGATGAAAAGCCTCATTGTAGGAATTGAATTATCTCCACCTATCACAGATTAGAGGGAAACCTTCCCTAAACAAATGATGCCACAGTTTTGTTATTGGGAAGTTTATTTTTCTTTCCTGTTAGATAAATTCTGCTGGCATTAAAAGAAAAACACTTATTTAGATGTACCACATCTGATATGACTGAATAGTGATGAATAGTTACTACAAATAAGATACAAGATTTTGCTTATTACCTTTAATTCTTCCAGTGACATAGAGAAAGCCATCCTCATCTAGTTTTCCTAAATCTCCAGAATGCAGCCACCCATCCTCATCAAACGCTTCTTTTGTTTTGTCTTCCATATTTAAATAACCCATGAAAACAGTCCTTCCCCAGAAACAGATTTCTCCATTGCCTTCTGTGTCTTCATTCACCAATTTCACTCTGCAGCCAGGTACCGGTTTGCCACAGCTATTGGGGAAGAGCAGAAACACACACAGGGAACACTGAAATACTAAATTTAATATTGGCAAGACATCTACAATACCAAATCCCTGAACCTATCAAAGTATTAGTGTCAGTTTTCAGTTGTGTATCTTGCCATGTGCTTCCTGTTCCCCCCACCCACCCCGCCCCATACCTTTAGGCATAAAAATACTTTTCTCTTTGAGGCCTCATATTTGAAAGTTATCCTGCCATGGGCCAGGGCTATGCTACACATCTGATTTAATAACTATGTCCTGCATAAAATGCTGTAGATCACTTTCAGTGCTCTGGACTTGGTGTGCTATGGAAGCAATGTGTTCAGTTTCTGACTTGAATGTTTTGTCTCCCAAACTCACAGCAGACTGGCAATGCGTTGAGAGAAAATATGTGGTAACATCATTGCTGAACTCAGTGAATACTTTTCTCATAGATATAATGAAATGTAACATGTAAAATTAACTATAAAATTACCTGTGCTGCCTGTAATTATATGGTCCAGACAGGCAATGTGGGCCTGTGGTCTCACTCATTCCATAGGCCTCGTATAAGGTGATGTTCAGACCCAAGAAAAAATACAGTGTTTCTGTATTGAGTGGAGCAGCACCACAAAAGTGCTTCTGACAGCAAGAAAAACCCAGAGCATTGCGTATTTTGGCAAGCACCAAGTAGTCTGCTAACCTTGTCCAAAACTGCTTTAGGTCACTGCTGAGTATAAAACACAAAAGAAGAAGAGAGAGTACTAAGAGGAAGAAACAGAATTTCCATAACAAAATCAGATGCAAGTTTGGTTTAGAGATACATTTGCCTTTTGGTTTTGGGTGTTGAAAGAAGTCACATCAATAAGAACAGGTAACTTATTTCTCCCTGTTTCATTTAATCAGTGTCTTTCACTGCAAGTGAACTCCAACTCGTAAGGTGTCAGAATAATGCAAATTGAAAAAGAGGCTACAAAAGCATCCTGCATAAGACTAAGCTCTGGTATTCCTGATTCTTTATCAGTTAAATGAATCTCTGAGAACCACTAAAATCTGAAATTTACACAATTTATCCGAGGAGTTGTAAGATCAGACAAGGAAATCAATATCAATGCACAGTATCTTTGGAAATTCCATTTTCACTAAATAATTTCACACTTCATATTTCACATTTTAAGAACTTTGGAACTGTGAATTAATATTTGAATTTATACAATATTCTTTATCTGTGCACTCTTATCCAGGAGAGCACCTGTTACTCAGAACAGATTAGAGTTCACAGAATTCAGGGGGTTGGGATAGTCCCTGAGTTTGTATCATGATGAGGTATTCTTGCTCCCATGGTGCATACTCCAAATTGTCATGAGAGAGTTTATGTTTGGGCTGCCCTCAAAATGAGAATTTTCCCCTTCTCACACAGTTCCTTCAAATTCATGCCCTTTCTTCATACCAGTAACTAGTACTTGCACAGTCACATGGTAGTCTGACCTCTCCCAGCTGAAAACCAGTTAAACTCACAGAAGTCACAGAGTTCACGGAGGTGTTAGTGGAACTACATTCTTGGAGAAGATGGAGAGACCCATTTAACCCTTAAGCCCATTTGGGTTTAAGATTAGCTTACTGTAATTGATAGCTATATCCTCCATCTTACATTATATTTGCAGTGTTGCTAGGCCAAATTTTACCTGTTTACATTTAGAGAGTCTCACTGAAGCTTGATATTTCTTTTAAGCAGATAGCTACTTCCAGATGATGGAGATCTCGCTCATAATAATACTTACCTGCTTGAGCAGTTCAGGTTTCTCTCTAAGCTGACTGACATAGCCCATGACAGCATTTTCCTCTTCAGAAATCCTGACTGAGCAGAAGCATCCTTCAACTTCTCCATGATTTTCTCCCATACTCTGGGAACTCCCATGTGAGATGTTGGCCGCACTTCTTTTAGTGTGTTGATCAAGTTGCCCTGTTAAAATCATTTTGAAACATTGCAAAAGGTCCACATCAGTGAAAAAGAGGTTTGGTGATACAGTCTGCATCTTGCAGTAACAATATCTAGAACATCACTAAACATGTAAGATATGAACAAGGACTGCTGAACTTATTTCAATCAGGTATACTAACTAACATGGATCTGCTCTTACACATCAGGGGAAGTATGTACTCCAAAAGGAAAAAACACAGGTGGTTTAGTTCCTTCTGCCTCCCTTTCTCCCAAAAATTTCTTATACTTCTTCTGCATTAGAGGCACGCTTCTGCCTTAATTAAAGCTTACAGACCTGGACTACCAAATTTATATATACATTCAGAATATTTTGAGTATAAATTGTTAAGTTAGCTATTTAATTATGGAAAATGCTGGAACTAAGATCTACTCAGTCTCTGTTGTATCATTTATGAGCTTTATGTGGGGGCAGGTAAGGGACCAGTTCCAGGCACACTTTTTATAGCAGTTTATAGACTCATAACTACAAAGAGACTCTTTTCCATGCAGTTTCATCACATGGGTAAATGGAGTCCAGAGCACTGCATCTTGAGTCTAAAGGATTTTAGTTTTCCATAATTCTTAAAATAATGGACTCTCAATCTTCATCTTCTGCACCTCTTCAAAAAACACATCTCCTCCTTTGGATGTTTTCTAAGACGAAAAAGTGCAAGCTTAATCAGGTGCAATGCAAGGCAGATACCTTCAGAGCATCTGGCTCAGCAAAGTAAACTTGTTCTCCCCATTTGATTCCAGTCCACAGGTCATATATCTGTGCAGCTATGTGGCTGAGTGGAAGATAACTGACTATGGACTCTTGTTGGACCTCTGCAGGTTGCATATCTCCTGCTCTGCTGCAATGTGCTGATGTCCAAGTTATCTGTTTAAGTAAAAAATAAGCACATTAGATTTGTTTTTTTTCTTTTAACACAAACTAAGGATCCTCATGCTATGCCAACAAACCTATGACAAGTCTGCTTACAGAAATTGTTGAAGACACTTCAATCTTTAACAACATACCAGATAGCCATTCTTCTGGTGCCATCAAGCCAAAAGCAAGATGAACTCATCTAGTAGCAACAACAGCCTGCAGATAACAGAAGTAAATGCAGTCTTTCTGCTGCCTGACCTGCTGTGAACACTACCAACTCCCCAGGCCCTAGTGGCACACTAAGTAAGGCAGCCACAGGCTGGATGGACAAGAAAACTGATCTGCTCCTTCTTTTGCAAGTCTCCTACTGTGCACGCTTTCTATCAACTTGACACTTTTCACCAGTGTATGTCTGCATGTTTACCTGAAAAAGAACAATAAATACTCAGTGATCAGTGAGCTCACAGGACAGTTAAGTATCCACAAGAAGTTCATCACATTGTATTGATCACCACATGGCTACGCACAAATGAGGATGATTAGCAGCTGTATCCCGTTCTTCTGGAAGCCTCTGGGAGATTCACCACAGTGGTTCACAAGTGACACCCACACACACACCTCCCATAAGCAGAACTACATATGTGAATAATGGTTAAGATTCACTGCTTGACTTCTTAATGAAACTGTGTTTTCCCCTTTTCTTTCCAGTTCTTCTTTATCTCAGAAGATGCCGCCAAAGGATGCTAAATATACATATATTCATTAACAGAATACAGTATATGCAAGATCCACAAATACGTGTGATGGTAAGAGGAAAAAAAATATACACATATGCAGAGCAGAAAAAGAGGAGATGTTTTTTTCAGAGGAGTCTAATCTAAACTTGGTAGGATAGGACACAGAAAAAAAGTTACTCATCACAGCAGGGAAAATATATAAATCGTGCAATACCTGCTCTCACAGTATATTCCAGCCAGTTGATTTTCTTCAAAATAAATTTCAAGGTTAACATGAGAGTAGGTTTGGTCTAAGAAATAGCAATTCTCCAGAAAAGCTTTTAAGGAGCAGCACGTTGTCAGGACAGGCCACTCCAAATTTAGGTGGCAGCACTGGCCAAGCAGCTATATAGTGGGCAGAATGGGATGTCTTTGAAACGTGGCTATATTTATTGCTTAGCCTCCTTATCCTCCAAAGCCTCACAGCATGCAGGCATGCTCACAGTAGATCTGTGTGGGTGCATATGACTGACTCAGCATTGGTTTTACAGATGGACAGTGGCAAACTTCTTTTGACTAAAGAAGGCAGCAGCAATTACAGGCAAGGAGTGTTTTCCACTGTTGGTCAACATAAAAATAGCCTGTTTGTGATCATCAGCCAGAAATAGTTTGGCAGCTAACATGGAAATGACACCAGACTCCTTTGAGACAGAAGAGCATGGAATTTGCAACGTCAGATCAGTCTTTTTGTCCACGGACTCCACTACGTTCTCCTTCCAGATACTACTGTACTGATTCCCTGCATTTGGGTGAATTGCTCACTATCTGTAATAGTTTCTGCATTCTTCTAAGAGGAGAGGTGACAACTTAGGCCAGCCCTTTTACAGACTAAGTGTTCAGAGAGGCTCTCTACCACTTCTCACTCCTGCTCAGCCACTTCAAGTAAAATAAATCAACTACAGTCCAGATCTTAGCCAGTAGGGCTCTGTGTAGAGCCATTTTTGCAGCTGACTTTGCTGTTCTCCATCAGTGGGCAATTTTCTATTCAGAACAATACAGCTAAGGCAATTACGAGTACTAGGACTAAAAAAAAAAAAAAAAGGTAAAATTTGCAGAAGTAGTCTGTCTCAGGCTCTTCTTACAGCAGCTGGCTGATGCATATGATTTGTTTTAAGATGACACAACAACATCACTGAAACATTATGGCTATATAGAAATTATTTGCAGAATTAAAGTACTGTATCTCACAAACAACCCAGCAAATAACAAAATGCATACTCATAAACTACATTCAAATTTGTGAAGTGCTACTTAGAATGGAGTTTTATTCTTCACTGTGCTTAAACATAATCAAAATCAGATGACTCCATTTTGGATATTGCTTTGCAGTACACTATCCATGTTGCAAAACCAGAGGAATTTCAAGGCTCTTCTATTATGCATCAGTCATTTTAAAAAAATAAATAAATAATAATAATAATAATAATAATAATAAAAAAAAAAAACAGGAATAAGTATCCTCATACTCTGCTACAAAAGGAGGAGTTTGAAGTACATACGTTGTCATGACTCAACATGGCTCCTTTTGGCTTCCCAGTTGTTCCGGACGTATATATTAGTACACAACATTGATTTGGCTTTTGGGAGTTAATAATATCATCCAAAGTAGCATCAGATATGTCATCTCCCAAGTCCAGAAACTCTTCCATCTAGAGCATGTAACAGAAAATACAGGATATCGTAAGCCTCCTATCAAGTGGAAAAGATGCAGCACCTTACCAGTCTAAAAAGAATGGCAGAAAAAGTTTAGTGCCTTACTCGGAACACATTTCCAAGACAAGTTTCCCTCAGGTCTCGCCTATGTAAAGAACATAAGACTAGTGTATAACTTTATGTGGTAACTGCAAACAGACTGTCTCAAATTATGCTGCTACATGTCTTCCCAGTGCCTATGAAGGGAACGGTAGTCCCATTCCTCATCTAAGACAGATATTATGTACAAGTCATAGAGGATAAAATTCTGTTACTATCTTACACCTAGGAGGACTATGACCCTTATTTAAAAGAATCTGGATCTACATTTTTAAGAGTACACTTATGACATTCAACTTATAATTCACCGTCCTTGTACATAACTATATAAAGCAAAAGAATGAAAGCTTCTGTGCTAAAGCATCATCATCTAGATGTGTGAATGCTTGCCCAAATTCCCTGCTATTTAACAGCAAACAGAACATATAATGCTGCTCACAATGTCCATTCAAATTTGCCTCCATCTAGAATGAGCAAAACCTTTCATGATGGTGGACTTTTGTGCAGCACAAATTGTTCCCAGAAAAATGCTGAGCCTGATCATCTATATTTTATTGGTCATTCTCAGATGCATCTACCACATGCACCTGATATCCTGCTGGGTATGCCACTGATTTCAATGCAATGAAAACTAGGGTAAATAAAAATCAGTCAATAACCCAAGAGTCAATTTCCCATTGAGATCCAATGATTCAAGCAGCACTACAGAACTGTATTAACCATGAGCAAGCTCCATTCCACAGTGATTTCTTGGAGATATATCTAGGACCACAGAGTAATAAAGAGGATGATGTGAAGGACAGCAGAGGTTAAAACCTCCCCTTGTGCATGAGGGGGAGTTCATTTCTTCCTTCAGACCTCTGCTGTTGCTAGCGTGCTACTAAGGTTACAATATCTAGCCTCTGTGGCACCCAGACTTCCTTTTCTTGAGTGGCAACACTGTCCTAGCATTCTGCTAACCACCAGTGACAAGCTTCATATGTTCTTCCACCGTATCATGTCTCTGGGAAGAAGGGGAGTACAAAGCACAGCTCCACAGCAAGAAAGGATTCATCACATATTATCTCTTCCTACAGAATACAGCCGTATCTATT
Organism: Oxyura jamaicensis; assembly: GCF_011077185.1. Classification (NCBI taxonomy): domain Eukaryota; kingdom Metazoa; phylum Chordata; class Aves; order Anseriformes; family Anatidae; genus Oxyura; species Oxyura jamaicensis. Next base: position 7,751,545 of record NC_048902.1, read on the forward strand.
TCACCAGCTCCTGGAAAGCCTGGAGGTGTCAAGGGTGTAATTGTTTCTATGTGACTTATCATTTGCTCCCGTTTTCCTGACCTTACTGTCTTCTCATACCAGAATGTGTTAATCACTTGTGCATCTGTTGCCCAGGCTTTATTTACTGAACAGTACCTGCAATAGCAAGTGTTCCTGTTCAGGAGTGTGAAAGATACAAACAGCCACACACATTACTGACTGCATTTGCCTTCTGGTAACATGCGCTGATAAGAGAACTGAAGCTTGGCCCCTACTGCAGCAATTGCTCATTACATCTCCACTGTCAACTTGTAACATAAATCTCTTTCATCATATGCTATGTGGTTTGGGTGCCTTGCCTTCCATCCACGTTATAAAACCATTTCTGCCTTTGGTGATTTGATCTCCAGTTTTTCCTTTACACAATATAAACTAAGGCAACTGTCAAGATTTGCTCAAAGCTACCCTCCTCCATTGAGAAAACGTGTCCAACCTGGCACTTGAACAGGGCAGTTTTCAAATGTATCTTTCAGTAACAGAATAAATCATGCATTACTTCTCTCTTCCAAAATTCTCAAGCATTTAGGCTTCAGCAACAGAATGTTGTTCCAGAATTAACTGCTAACCTTATTCCTTTTACTATGAAACATAAGTAGCAAGAACCTTGTATCACATTTTTATTGTACTGGGATGTAAAGCATACTCCATACTGATATGTACGGTGTTGTAACACTGATTACTGTTTATAAGCAGTATTATATCTATGAAATTCAACATAGTGTAAGTATTGCTATGCTGTTCCCTCTTCAAGGGGACAAACCTCTTAAGAGGTTTTTCAGACTGGAATCTGATAATCTGAAGCCACCTAAAAAAGATAGGTTTTGTAGTCTTATTACATAACTATTTTCAATATACTGAAAAAAAAAAAATACAAAAAACAAGTCCTAACATTTCTTAAGTGCGGGACTTCTACGACTCAAATTTCTGATCCTGCATTTGTCCCTTTTTCTGCTTTTTTACCATGCGACCCAAAGATTCTAGACATGCTAAGAAAATGCGCTCTGCTTTGTGTAGCTTGTAGTTATTTCTCTTCACCTGTTGCCTGACATCAGAAATATTTGGTGCAAACATGATGCAACTATCATCAGTACAAGTACAGACATTTTCATGTCCTTGGAACCAATGTAACCACCCACAATTCAGCTTTCGCTACAGCCAGTTTACAACTTATTTTAATGGTTTGAGAGTACACATTCCCACCTGAAGCCTACAGGTGTTTTGTTAAGCCAGTTAAGAAAAAAAAAAACAAAAAACATTACGACAAAAGACAGTCAAGCAAGGTAACTAATTTTAAATGTCAAGCATCAAACAAGTTACACTTACATTCAATAGAATGCACTCATGAAGCTTGTGAATGCTTTTGCTGGAAGACAGCAATGCATTCTGAATGGCAGACATTCCACAGATCAAACATAGTAGAAATTCATCAAATAAACAATACCCTAATAATTGTAACTGTTCTAGCATTTCACATACCGTATACAGATTTGGACATCTTTCTGGAATGGAGTCCTTGTACAGCACAACAGCTTTCAAGTGTGGCAAACGATTCCAGATCTGTTAGTTTTTTTAGAAACAAATTTATAATTTGTTATTCGTATCCTGTGTTTTTCCCCATTGAAGTACTGCCAAAACTATAATTGGGTTGACAGAAGAAAGCTCCTGTTTCCCTCCTCCCTCAAGTATTCTCCCCTAGACTCAAAACCAACTGGCTCAAAAATAAAAGAGGGGGAGGAGGAGATGCTACACAGTCTGCTAATCTACTAAATCTGGTTTCAGTCAAGAGACTTAAATTACACCAAAAAGGTTCGTCAGTATCCTTTCTCTTATTGCATCAAGGGACATACCAAGGAACAGCCAAGCTCAAGCTGAAAGTTGACCATAGCTCCTGTGGTTCCCAATAAAGATAGAAGAAACCTCCTCAATAAAAACTGTTAAACTGCTAAAAATAAATAAAATGTTTTATCTTCCTAAAGGAGAAGAAAAAAAAAATGAAGCCATTTGCATATTTTAAGGATCAATAAAAATATAAAGCTGCAGGCTTACAGTCTTTCTCTGCTTTGCATGGCCTTCAGAGAGCATTCATTCAATGCAACTTTGTGGGACCCAGTGGCTCACATATATCTTTGACTTAATCGCATTATGAACTGAACTTATCAGTCTGTGCTAATACAAACGCAGGGGCCTGATGATAGCCATTATGCACATATCATTAGAAGGATAACAAGTTATACTTTTTTTTTTTTTTCTGAAAGAAGCAAAGACTGAAATAATAGTTTCAAAAAACCCTCAGATGGATACAGCAGTGTTTGCCACAGCTGTTTTTTTCCTATTACTAGATAGAAACATGTATGAACCAAATCTCTTGAGCTCTTCAATTTCTATTCTTCTCTCTATGTTGATGACAGCATAGCCTGGTATTTGGTCAATGAATTTTTGAGCCACTTCATACCTGCATTATCTTGTCCAGTTGTTTCCGATTTTCCACAACCATGATGTTGGTTTTGCTGTCATAAGCAATGTAGTGGCAGGCCTCTGGAGAATTGGTTGTATATATTCCTGTGACAATTCCTCTATATCCAAAATTATATATTAGAACATATATTTATATACACACATACATGCATTTAATATCCAGAAAGAGAGTAAGAGATCAGATAAAAGCTGAAAATATGAAGACGTGGAGGTATCCATCAGCACAGCTATCATGTTTGTTTCAAGTATTCGGATATACACGGATGACATATGCAAAATAAATGACTGAACTCTCTTCAGTAGGAGATGCTGTAGGCTAGGATTCATTATTTTAGCCTATTTGAGGCTACAAGGGAGTTAGCACAATCAGTGGTAAACCAAAACAAAACAAAAACCACCATGTGCTCTTTCTGTTCACGCTGCACATATATATCAGTTTGAATTTCACTGGCACAGAAACAGCCTAAGAGGTCAAATCCAAATCGTATTAACATGTATCAGGACAGAAGGAATCAGGCTAGTGAGTATTTTATCTGTCACTTCATTCACTTGAAGATACCATGTATCACTGACATAAAACTGGGAGTGTCCTCTGTTTCCCACATCTTCCAGTAAGAGAAGATACGTGACTGTCACAATTAAGTCCATAGCAAACAGGTTCAATTTATGAGAGTCTGGACTATTCCAGATACACTCAAAGCTATGAAACTCCAGTAGGTTGCTGAATAGGCTCATCAGGTGCAGTACAACTTCCAGGATGTGACACCAAATAATGATTTGCTACATTTCTAAACCTAGCACAACAGAAACCTTGAAATACCTACACAAAAGGGAAGCAAACAATCCTACCCAGCAAAAACAGCTCCAACAGCTGAGATGAACCATTCCGGAGAATTAAATCCAAGGATTGCTACACTGTGAAATCGTTCAAGACCAAGCTAAAAAGTAATAAGCATAAAGTTATACAATATAGGCATGTTGGAGAGGAACATACAGCACAAAACATACATACACATACAAAAGAAGGGACAGTTTTGATCTATTATTTCAGCATTGACAAGACGTCCACCTTCAGCTCTGTGTTGACATCCATGGTAAAACCAGAATCTGTCAGTAACTAACATGATCTAAACATTGCACTGCTTCCTCCTGCCTGCTTGAGCCCTTTGGTCTAGCTAAGCCTGAAAGACAGAACTTTTCAATACAGACAGAAGCACAAGGAGAATTAGTCTTATCCCTGGTTTACAGCGTTTTTAGATTTATCTTTATCTTGCCAAATTCACAAGTGCTGCTTTCACTTATTTTTTGTCTTAAGATTAAGGCCTCATGCTGAACTTTGTACCTATGCCTGAATGAAACAGTGGCATTCACCTGCAATGGCAGGAATGTTATCTCTTTGACTGAAAACAATTTTCGTCATCATTTATTTATTTATTTATTTGAGGAGACAAAGGGAAAAAAGGGAATTGGTTGTGGTTTTTGTACCTACCTTCAAGAAACTCTTGGCTGCTTTCCTGGAAAGGCAGTAATACTCTGAAAAAGTTATCTTCTCCCACTTTCCGTTCTTTCTGCTGGCCAAAGCGTTAAGAGATCCATATTTTTCCAGGCTCTCCTTGAACATCTGATGAACCGTTATGGGAGTCTGCGGACATGAGTTATCTGTTCTCAGTCTGACTCTGCCATCAGCAAAGGAAGTCCACAAAGACTCTGGAAAATAAAGCATTATGAGGGTATTCGCTTAGTGAAAAATACTATGTGACTGTACCAAAAGATAAGAGGACTGGACGTAATTCCATTGATTCCCATCTTCTGAGAAAAGGGCTTTCCAGTTTTAGAACTTTAATAAATATTCTATGTAGAAAGAAAACTATTTCTTATACTTTGTTCTGTGTCTTGAGTAGAAATGCTAACATCATTCAGAATTATGCTGATTTTCTGTGGTACAGGCACACCACCAATCTGTGAAGACTGTTCATGCTCAGCCCAGCACAATCCACTATCCCTTGAGCTAATGGAGCAGCTCCTGAAGCAGAAGGCTATGTGGCAATCTGAAATCTCTGTTCCTGTCCAGCATCCCAGCTCCTCTTGCTCATCGTAGCCCTTTCTTCCCCTCTGTTCTCCCCAGCTGTTCTGTTCTATCCTGCCCCTATCCCCCCCACTGCTTTCTACAGTTTTTTTCCTGTGGTCATCTGCCCTATGTTCTAGTGTATTTATCTATGGATCTCCACTCACTCCTGTCTTGCCTCATTAGCACATCATCTTTTGCCTTCTACTCGTGCCTTCCTCATGCTAACCATCTTTCCACCATTCACTAAAACAAACAAACAAACAAACAAACAAAAACATCTTTTTCCGCCCATCACTGACAGGACACAAACAGGGAGCACCAACTAACTCACTTTGCTTTCATCACTGCTGCCAAGGACTGTAGGTGTCCCTGGCATTCACAGCAAATGGCTGCCTTAACGATCCTACTTGGCTACTGCTGACCCAGCAAGAAGCAGGCTTAATATCAATATATTCTTTAGAGAACTTAGGGTTTAGTAAATTGGCAAAATTTATGTGAATTCTTACAAGAGAGACAAAAAGAATACTCAAAACCCCCCTGCCAAATAGCTACTTCCCATCCTTCTGGATGAAACAGTACAAGAACAGTTTAAGAATAACATTTTTTCCTTAGATTTTCCTTAAATTTACTTTCATAAATGAAGCTGGTTTGCTGCCAGTATTTAGTAAACTATTTCTAAAGATTCCACTGCCCCCATGCTATATCTTACTATGTGCAAAGCATTTTGAAAAAAATTACTTAATTAACTTTTCTACCCCTTTCCAGGCAATGAGATACTAACCCTGGTGCAGAAAGTAATTAGAAAAGTCAAAGCCGTGATGCGTGTCAATCTGGGATTACTGTCTCTGACTCATGTTATGCCGCATTCATGTTTCTGACTCACACCCTTACATTCTCTTGATCATCCTGACAAACAGAAAGTAATAATGACAGAAGTAAATACAAATAAAGCTGCTTAATCTCCATGTGCCTTCATTTTCTCATGTATAAATTGTATACAATGATTTCAAAACATAGGTGTGGAGCTTTACCAAACATCCCCAAGTTTCTTAAGGTCAGTGGATAAAGGGCACCACATATCCAAGCAGCAGTAATGGAGGAGGTTAGGTAATGGACAGAGACTTCATCGAAGTGTAAACAGTGGCACCCAACAAACATTTTTTAAGTGTGAGGGCAAAGCAGGTGTTTCTGCTCTTAACTCCAGTCCTGGTGTGAACAGGATGAAATGAGACCCATCAGAGAAGGAAGCTACTGGTAATCCAAGTGCTTATTTTCTGCACGCGCACAGAGCCGGGGTGAAAAACCATCTATGATGTTGTGGCTCCTAAACCAACAAAGATAGGAAGGATCACAGGTGTGATTGGGCACAAAATCATAGTATACAGAGCTAAAATACAACATCCCAGTTTACGTATCACAGAAAAACTCTTTAAAGTCTCTCTCTTGCTCTCTCCAAGGGAACTGAAAATATTAACAATATTCCTAGAATAACCTTACCAAGGTTGCATAATCACAGTATTTTCACTGCTGACATTCAGCAGATAGTAGCTTCCAGACAGAAGAGCGAAAGATCACATCATTGCAGTATCTATATATGAAAACCAAAAGAGTACTTTGAAACAGGGAATTGTTTTGTTTTTATTTAAGCATTTTTTTTGGTGTCAAAAAGGCATCTTTGACTCAGACCAGAAAGACTAAGAGCAGAATCAGTTTCACCGAGACTCAAAGAGCCACCTTAATAATATACAATATACTGCAAAGGAATATAAAGTTCAACACTCATTCAGTATCTGTACTTGCATGCATTTGCAGGTAAAGCTTAAATCTAAAAATATTTCTTAAATCTAGATCTAAGCCAAAGAAAAAAATATATATAATCTAAAGATTGTTCTCCCACAGAGTTTCTAAAAACAGCAGAAAATGAACAACATACTCTTGTAAGTACACAAAGGGATATTAAGCAGAGGGCTCATTCTTCCCAGAAAGAGCCTGGGAAAAAATGCCTGGCTAAATACTGAATGAACTGATTATAAACTGGGAAAAGCAAAATAGGTGCCCTGCCTCACTAGCAGCTGAAAGCTCAACTGCAATGCCTATGATAGAAATGAACTCACCACCTGAACCAAAGTGGAAATCAGAATAAAGATCCTTTAAATAAACTATGAGCATTGATGCATTATACACCTGTAGGTTTACATAGCACATAAAAAGAAATAAGACAGAATTCCACCTCAAAGTACTTAATACCACTAATAGTTCTCTATATGCAAGCAAAGAGGAGTATTCATTCCTTTCCTCCTTCTTCTAGTAACTCCTGCTATCTACATTATACTTTGTACCCCAAAAGCTTCTTTATTTGCTAATATATGACCTCAGCTCATATATTCACATGAATTCAGTTAGTCAGAGATGGTGAGAAAATATTTGCTCCTAAAATCTATTTTATTAGATAAAACAAATGAGCACAGATTTTATTCAGATAGGTACTCACCTTTGAATATCTCAGACCCTTCAAGTGTCCCTATCCCACCCCCTCAACTCCACCATTCTCCTCCAAGGCACTATTCCTTATCAAACTAGTTTTTCCATGTATCATTGTCTTTGTGGCTGGAAGAAGAGGCAGCTCAGAGTGGCTGCATACAAAGTGTGTAACATGATGACCATTGCTGAGTTTTGTCTGGGAAATTGTTCTAATTACATCTTATCAAATATTTTGAATTTTAAGCACAGTGTTTCCAGTAAATTTTTTTTTAAAATCACTATGAAACATTACAAGAAAAAACAGTTTAAAACTGTTTTCTATTTAAAAAGTACTTTGAAAGTTTTCAACTGATCTTTCGCAATTCAGTCCTAGACTTGTGAACCATCTATAAGTGAATTTTAACTTATAGGAGTACATTTGCTATTAAAATATTTCCTACCAAATTTGAAATAATACACAATATAAGCACATCAGATTTCTTTAAAATTTTGTAAGCCAATTATTTGTTTCCACTGTGTATGGCTGAACAGTTGCAGGATGGTGGAGGCTGTCTCTCCCAGCCTAGATACCAAAAGACTGTTTTAAATAGGCAAGCAAATAGCAAGATGATACACTTTTCTCATATGCAGAATGGCTGGCTGAAATGCCTGGACCTTTGGAATATATGACAGACTGTGTGCTAGTAAAAAATAAAAATAAAAATTACAATTAATCCCATAATTTAAAGCTAATACATGACTGAGACCTTCTCTCTGTTCACTACCCGGCTTTCAAGTACCCTGGTGACTGACTGCCAGAATGCATTTGGGAATGTAAATGAAATCTCATGTTAATGGAAGAACTCCGAGCTGTAGGAAATGCAAAAGAACCAAGGTCACCTTTCACACAGGGAAACAGGTAATAAAGGCTGATTGTGGAACAGCCCCGCTGCATGACCTCAGTTCAAATTGTTATGCTATGGATGTGCCTGAGAAGCAGAAACTAAAACAATAATTAAACTTCTGCTTGAAACTCATTCATTTTTAACTCACAAAACAGTATCTTGATTATATGCCACTTCCTGCAAAACATCACTCTGCTCTAATGACAAGAGAAGGTATCAGGCTCTTAGCTGGAGGCATTTTTTTTTAAATGGACGGTCGTCATCCCAGATTCCACAGCTGTGATGCCATCACATTCTGCTGACAATAGAAATACATCATTCCTCCTCTCACCCATTACTATTGTTAATTTTCTTCAACACATCTTTGGCCCTGAAAAATAAACTTATTTTCAGTGAAAGCTGAAGTTGAATATACACAGAGTGGAATCAGAGAGCTTGGCATCTGCACCAAATTTTCCGCTGTGCCAATGAACAGATTAAACAGAAAAATACAAAACTGAATTTCAAGTGAACCTGAACATATGAGCCAGAACACATACACAGTGATTCTTTAAAAAAAATAATAAAAGACTACAGAAACCACCTTTCCCTGTTTTCTGTCTACAGCTTTAAACCCTTGAGCAGAAAAAAATGAATAAAATAGACAAAATATTTTTTAAATTAGCCAAAAACCACAGGAATGTTTTAGTTCATGGAAGCTTTTACCTTTTCCACTGGACAAAAAGGGAACATTTATAGAATCATAGAATCATAGAATATCCTGAGTTGGAAGGGACCCTTAAGGATCATCAAGTCCAACTCTTGACACCGCACAGGTCTACCCAAAAGTTCAGACCATGTGACTAAGTGCACAGTCCAATCTCTTCTTAAATTCAGACAGGCTCGGTGCAGTGACAACTTCCCTGGGGAGCCTGTTCCAGTGTGCAACCACCCTCTCTGTGAAGAACCCCCTCCTGATGTCAAGCCTAAATTTCCCCTGCCTCAGCTTAACCCCGTTCCCGCGGGTCCTGTCACTGGTGTTAATGGAGAAAAGGTCTCCTGTCTCTCGACACCCCCTTACGAGGAAGTTGTAGACTGTGATGAGGTCTCCTCTCAGCCTCCTCTTCTCCAGGCTGAACAGGCCCAGTGACCTCAGCCGTTCTTCGTATGTCTTCCCCTCCAGGCCTATCACCATCTTCGTAGCCCTCCTCTGGACACTCTCCAACAGTTTCATGCCCTTTTTATACTGTGGTGCCCAGAACTGCACACAGTACTCGAGGTGAGGCCACACCAGCGCAGAGTAGAGCGGGACAATCACCTCCCTTGACCTACTAGCGATGCCGTGCTTGATGCACCCCAGGACACGGTTGGCCCTCCTGGCTGCCAGGGCACACTGCTGGCTCATATTCAACTTGCTGTCTACCACGACCCGCAGATCCCTCTCTTCTAGGCTGCTCTCCAGCGTCTCATCGCCCAGTCTGTACGTGCAGCCAGGGTTTCCCCGTCCCAGGTGATTATGAATCATAATAAAATACATTGCTCTGCAGATGCAGGAAACTGCTACCAATGTGGATCAGAGATGAAAGATATCTTTCAAAGAATGTTTTTACAAACTGACATGGAAGGAGTGGTGCAGCAGAACAAACAACTATGTATAAAACAAGCTTTGTAACAATCGTGACGCTTCTAAAACTGATGATGATGCACCAAAACTAAGGTGTGTGCATAATCACAAGGAAACATCACTACATAAACATTGCCCAGTCATGCAGAGATAGAAAGTCCCAAGTCAGATGGAGTTGAAACTGCTAAGGGATGTGAAGAGCCACAAGGGCTTCTACAAGTACACTGGAAACCAAAGGGAGACCCAAGGATACAACGGGCAACTTACTGATATAGGATTTGAGGAGGGCTGATAGACTCAGTGCCGCCTTTATCTTGGTCTTCACTGACAAGGTCTTCTGAGTTTCTGTGCCCAGTGGCAACAGATGAGAAGTTCTACCTACTATAGCAGTGGAAATTCCAAGTAAGAACCTCTAATGCAAAACTCTGTATTACACATACAAAAACCTCCATGGGCCCAAATGGGATTCTTCAGGCTCAGAGACCAGGCCCCATGCCATCCCAAGGCTGCTCCCATCATCTTTGAAAAAGCATTGCAATCGGGTGGGATCTCTAACAACAAGAAAAAGGCAAATGTCACATCCATCTTCATAAATAAGAAGAAGGAATACTTGAGTAACAACAGGACAATCCGGCTCACCCCAGTCTGTGGGAGGCTATAGAACAAACCCTCCTAGAAATCACTGTGAGATATAAAATGGTTACTGAGACCAGCCAGAATGGATTTACCAAACCCAAATCAATTCTGTCCAACCCAATTGCCTTCCACCACGAGATGACTGGCTCTGTAGATGGAGAGAGGAGAGCAGTGGCAGGTCATTTACTTTAACAAGGTCTCCCACAGCATCCTTGAAGGCAAACTTGGAACGTTTGGACCAGATGGAGTTGGAGTACCAGGTAAATCAAAACCAGGCAGGATAATTATTCTTGGAGAACAGTGGTCAACATTTCCAAGTCTAGCTAGCAGTCAATTACAAGTGGCATTCTTCAGGGGTTAGTCCTAAAAACAATATTGTTTTAATGACTGCATTGCCGTCTTGAGCAATGGAATGCACCCTCACCAGCTTCAGTGACGACACTCCACATGAAGAATTGGTCTGGCACAAACCTCAAAGCCTGACAATGGTAAATGTTAAATCCTGCACTTGGGCTAGGATAACCTCATGCAACAGCACAGACTGGGTGCCGGCTGGCTCACCAGAAAAATCCCTGTGGCTCCTGGTGGAAAGCAAGCTATGTGAGAGTCAGTATTGTGTTCCTGAAAGGCTAATTCCTGGGCTGCATTAGCAAGATAATAGCCAGCAGATCAAAGGAACTAATCATTTCCCCCTGCTCAATACTCAATGAGGCTGCCTCTGGAGCAGTGTGCAGCTTTGGAAGCTCCAGTGCAAGAGATCCTGACAAACTGAAGGAAGCCTAAAGGAGGGCCTCTCAGATGTTCAGAGGACTGGAGCACACTGCACACAAGAAGCCCTTGAAATAGATGGGTTTCTTCAATCTGGAGAAGATCAAGGATGAATATAACTGCAGTCTGCTACAGACTGAAGGCAGGGCAGGGGGGCTATAGAGAAGGCAGATTCCTCTGAGAGACACACAGCAGAAGGACAAGAAGCAATGGACAAGAGATGCAGCAAGGAAAATTCTTGCTAGATAAAGAAAAATAATTTCACAATGCAGGTGGCTAAGACCAAGAACAGGGTCTGAGAGGCTCTGAGAGGAATATCTGTCCTTAGAGGTTTTCAAAACTCAGCTGAACAAGGCCATGAGTTCACCTTTTAGCAGAAAGCTGGACTAGCTGCCCTCCAGAGGTCTTTTCCAAAAAGTTATTTTGCAATTCCATCAGAATATAACCAGCATGCATGAGTTCTCATTTACTTTTACACTGGTTTAAAACCAATACAATGCTTGCTGCCAAGAGTGAGGTTATTCTGGTTTTATATATGCATTATTAAGAAAACTAAAGCATGGCTTGGTTTCACAGGAATGAGCTTCTATAAGGTGGTGGAAAAGAATGAGTAGAAATTTCAAAAAAAAACTTGAGGTCTTCATTAAACATATTTACATCTGAAATTCCAGAACTATCAGTTATAAAAAGAGACAGTTCACAACTAGAAAGCATCAGAATCTCCTTTTCACCTGACATACAAAGCAAACCCAATGCAGCTGAAGACTGATTCATCAACTTAGAAATGTACCTAAGCTCAAATAAAGGAACTGATCAATTAAAATGAATGGCGCATGACTTGTGATTGCAGAAAAATGATCATGGAACAGCTGGAATGGCTTCTACCCTTCGTTGTTTGCCTCACCTTTCTTCCACAGGCCACAGGCACCTATGCAGGAGTGGCTGAGGTGGCATGTACACTCCTTTCTGAGCAACGTAGTTTATAGACCTGAGTACTACGTAAACTGCAGCCAGTAGCAACCTCTGGGAGAGAAGTGGGGTGGGTAGCTGGCGGCAGTAACCAGCGTCCCAGATACGTTCTCCTAGAAAAATAGGTCAGAGCCTTCACAAGCACACAAGCAAGTACTCTGCAGAATCACAGCCTCAGCAATAATCTACGCATGCAATGTGTCTTAAATAGCTCAATAAAACATGCTAAACATTTAAAAAGAGAAGGTAGTTGTCACCTTTACCCATACAAATTTCTCCCCTGCTTACTGAACAACAAAATGCAAATAGCTGGCAGTTCAATTCTTGGGAAAAAGAAGAAACACAAGCAAAAAAAAACAAAACCAAAAACAAACAAACAAACAAAAAGCAAAAAGCACTGTTGTGGATTAAGGATTTGCCTTTTTAAAATAATATGTATGTACACAAGTAGATATACAAATGCATATTCATACATGTAAAGTCTGCTTATCAGATTCCTCCATAAATCTGTTATTTCTTCAAGATCCATTTGTAGTCACTACTCCATTTGTCTCCTAGTACAAATATATACACCGTATTTAAACGAGCACATTTAGATAGCAGTCTCAACAAGGCATCAGGGAGCTCCCTCAGGGCTGCAAATCTTCCAAAGCAGCTGCTTATATTCTGCCTGCAAACCTCCCTTAAGCTGCATGGTAGCAGAGCTCTTTTAATATAACACTGCACTTGGTTTAAAATTGCAACAGTATGCATGTGCTACAATACAATGCAGAACTGACCAAAGCACAGATACCAGTTATTACAGTATGGCAAATCCTTGATAGCTACTAGCTGGTAAGCAGGCTGTAATGCCAAAATTAACAGCAGGATGGGGATGATTTTCCTGGGGATCAGGCTATTTTTCACTTTTATCTAACAATCATCTCAAATACAGACAAAAATCATGGGAAGGTACCGAATTTATGCAAGTTTATAGAAAACTGAAAAGTTTTCAGTTGCCTGATTTTTTTTTTTTTTTTTTTTTTGGGGGGGGGGGGAGGGGGTGCTTTTCTTATCACAGCCCTGAAAAACTGACAGTTTGCTAAAACAGACACAAAGGTTACATGCAAAAATTCTAAAAAGGGTTCCAATTTCCAAAGATCACCTTTCACATGCTCACCTGCTGGCTCTTCTTGAGTCCCTTCTTTTGGGTCTCCTCTCTCATCTTGGGTATCCTCAAAACGAGTCAGCAAATCTCTGCAGATAGGCTGTGTACCTGTAGATATTCTGAAAGAAGATATAATTATTAATGATGTAACACTGCAACCCACATACTAATACATCCAAAGGAAAATAAGAGCACACCTGGCATACGGATGCAAGGAGAAAATGCACTGCAGAATTATGGTTTGTTGGTAAGATGTTCTATCAAAACCAAAATGTTCTAAATATCTGGACTTTGGCTGCAACAGTTAAGGCTGGCGTTCTGCATAAATCATTTAAAGTTATTTTATCAGTACAGGGACAGCATGTTCCCAAATTCAACTACTAACTTAAAAGGGTATTTCCTATATAAAACTTTTATTTAACCAAAGCGTATGATTCCAAAGGTAATATATAAAAACCTCTACAAAGCACACACAAAAGATTTGAGAGTAGAAGTCATTTGAACATGCCAATTACAACAAAACGAGTTCAAGTTACACGGTGCTGACCAGCCAGAACTCAACAAAACATACTCCTGTGCAACTCCATTAGCATGAGGGTTTTTTGAATGACAGTACTTCCTGACAGGCTTGGATTTAATCGTGAGTTACCATTCTATCAAACCAGACCCTGTCAGCTGCCTGAACTCAAGAGACCTGCCCTCCCCTGAGGCACAGCAGGCTCAGGCTGGCTGGCCCAGAGCTTGGCGCAGATCCCAAAGCAGCTCCAAATGCCTGCAGCTACCGCCCTATGCTGCACCAACTAGCTGCTAGATCATACTGAAGCTCCTCTCACGTATCAGGTGAACCAACAACCGAAATCAAGAGTCTGATCATTCTCTGTAGTGGATTAACAAAGGGAAAAATTCCATTCTTTGTTTCCAAGACTGAAACAGCTCCAGAGAGCTGTCTTTGCAAACCAGCAGAAATAATGCATGTGCAACTGACAGGGTAAGAGCACTACAGTGACTGATGTAACTGTCAGACCTCCTGAGCCCTTGCTGTGGGTGAGGATTCTGCAAAAGAAAAGCATCCAATCTGAGCTTGCTGGCAGAGCAGTTAGCTTAGGGAGAAAGAAAAAAAAAAAAAGTCTCTGAACAAATCCAATGAATACAGTACTGTTTCTTCTTGGAAACAAAGAAATTTAATATAAGAGCTAAATCTCCCCACTCTGATCATTATGAAATGTCAGTCATCATGTGCTTTATGTTATACATTAGGAAAAACTGTTATTAATATGATACTGAGTGTCTGATTAATGACACTGCTTGTTTGCTTGTTGTGACACTAATTTCTTCCTTTTTTTTTTTTTTTTTTTTTTTTTTTTCTTTTCTTTTCTTTTTAAAACTTCCAGGGACTTTGGAAGCAGCCTTTCACTTCCACAAGCTCTACTTTTGTTTTTTTCCCTGGTACTTGGAATTTCTGCATACATCTCACATCCTAGGTCAAATACAGTCAGCTCATTTCCTGTCCTTAAGGTTCTCTCAGCAAAATCTGATGAAAATACTAAGAAAAAAAAAAAAAAAAAAAAACTAAAAGAATGTATAACATTTAATATGATAATGAACTGATGATTTCTATGGAGAGCAAAAATATTTTTACATAAATTCTTACTTTAACAAACCTCACAAAATACACACATTGTCCTATATGATTAGGTTAGAATCTTTTCTCCCATGTTTCAAAACAAGGAACTAGTTCAACATATTTTGGGCTTAATTCTGCAGAGTGCTTCCTTAGATCAAAAACTGTACCAATGAAATCTGAACTTTGTTATGCACCAGTCAAATTATCATGAAATTTAAGGGGAAGTTGTTAAACTCTCTGTTTAGTGGCAAACTAAGAAGCTCTGATTCTTTTTGTATTCTTTTGTATTATTTATCACTATTGCTCAACTTCAGTAGCTTTCTCATTGTTACATTTTTACCAGTGAGCATTAGATTTTTGTTTTAAAGTCTGCATTTTATAAACTTGAAAAAATATGAACAGTTGATCAAATGATAAGAGTCTGTGTATATTGTTGATACATTATTCAGTACAAGTTTTTTTTTAGACCTCAGGGTATTTAGGCACAATCCCTTAAATATATACAGCAAGTCAAAGTACTTAAAGTCTGAAAATCACATTCATAACTAATCACAAAGAAGGTTTGAACAAACAGGTTTTTCTGCAGTTTAAACAGGCAGTAGTTCAGGCTACACTTCCATCCAGAACGCACTACTGCTGTCAGGATTTAAAATGAAGCCACCATCTCTTCCTTCCTTTCCTGGTATTTCTAATGCAGAAGCTTCTCCCATTGCACAGCTGCTTGACTCTCATTTCATTCCTGAATCATGTTGTACTATATGGATGGGGTCACCTTACAGTGAAAACATTTTTATTAATAAATTTTGTTCTCAGGGAAATTTTCTGTTATCTTAGGGAGAAAGTTGTGCAAATCCCCATTTGCACAAGTATTTGTTTCTCAAACATACTTTTGTTGCCTTCGGCTTTCCCAATTATTAAAAAATAATCCTATTTAAAAACATGCAAATGAGACTGAACTGGAAAACATGCATTTTTTTTCCAAGGCAGAACCTCTTCATAAATTTCATTTTCATCTTTCATTGCTTGCTTCTTCTGAGGATGACTTGTAAATTCCTGCAATTTGGTTGTAGGAATTTTTGGTTGGTAAACAGTAACAAAGCAGGTTAAAAAAAAAAAATAAAAATCCTTCTTCCAATCAGTGCGCATCTTTGGCTGCTTAATTCTTTGAGACCAGTGTTATGAAATATTTGTCTGTTTTAACAATTTGATTTATTTTTTATTTTTGCCCCCTAAGCTTTTGTTACATGTTCTGCAGGGCAACCTAGCTATATACAATCCACCAGCTTTAATCTACATTGGAGCTGCTTTGGCAGTATGTTTTGGGTCTGCATCTGCACTTTCCAAAGTACTTTTCATGGGGTGTTCGGTATTTTCAACAGGTCACTTGGCCATTTTAAGTTAAGATGGAATCATTAAGTAATCACTTGACAATTCTTTTGGCAGCAAAAAGCAATGGGCCAAATTACCTATGGGTACCTCTGAAAACTTGAATAATCCTGGCATTTTGCCCAGAAACTTCAGCCACTAACCATCACCATCTGGATCCTATTCATGAGTAATCCCTTCCCAGTTTCCCAGGTGTCTTGCAAGTGCTGACTCCAATATTTTAAAACAGAACTCTGGGGAGAGGATGTGGGAGGGAGTACAAGACAATATATTTAGAATCAGGAATCTGTCAGAGATCTAGACAAAGACAGTGAAATTACTCAGATTCAAATCTGAGTGACACAACATAACATTGTCCCAGAGCTTTGATAGCTCATCAGATAAATTCTGTGAGCAACACAAACAGCTGAGTAGCTGAAGTTATGAATTATTACCTAAAACATTTTAAGAATGGTTTCTCGTCTTCTACTGCATCAAGAAAAACAGACAGTAATGGCACACAATATTAATTTGTTAAATCCTAATTTTGTATCACATGTAAAATTCTTCCTATATTAAGGAACAAAGTAAGGAGAGTCATAAGAGGTCCTCATGGTCCTTTACAGAGGCATTGCCGTCTATTATGAGTGGTCTTACTTACCAATTGCTCCTCTTTTTGAATTAGGGCAATATTATAATACATTCCTTATTTGTTCTATTTAAAATTTCCCTTTCTCCTCAAAGAACAGGTTACATTCGGGTTTTAATTAGTTTCACATCCTTATGAGACTTAAAAAGGGGGCAGCCCAGATATGCGCCTACTCTTGCAAAAAAGCTCAGCTGATTAGACAAACAGTTTTCTTCTCACAGTACACAAGAAAACCATCTTTCTCAAGTTACTAATATAACTTCTTCCCACTCAAAGGTATCTTTAAGAGCAACACAAAAGTTTAATAAAGAACAAAGAAGTAACGATAAAGATAAGAGCTGAGACCTGTTTTGCTGTATGCCAGATTTGACGCATGCCTTCCAGTAAAGCCTACCTTTATTTGCAAAAAATAAAACTTTGTTTTATTTTTCGTATGACTAATTCCTTCCAAAAAAAAAAAAACAGGCCATTTATTTTGGCAAGCAGACTAGTTCTACAGACAGCTGAGAATCGTGTGGGTGAATAGGAAGGAACGTATCAGCCTTTTTACCCTGTTCTACCCTACCCAGCAAAATCCCACACGTGAGCCTGAAATCTTCCAGTAGCTGCCTCTGTACAGCAATCTGTAGGGATTACAGCGAAGTTAGGTCACGCAGAACTAATTATTTCCTCTCTTTCTCATTTTTGAAGTCATACTGATTGAATTTCAGCCTAACCAAAGGTCTTTTTACCTCTGTACATTCTGCTAGAATCTTATATTCGTTGTCTAGTTTTCTCTACCTGAAATCCTACTTCCAGCATGAAAAAAGAAACTGTCGAACTTCAAACCACACCAGGTGGACACCACCACTTATAGCAGGACAACAAATACGCACCAACTTCTTCAAAAACAAGGAAGCATTAAGCAAAGGAAACTGAACACATCAAAAGCATTCAGAGTTTTAGTCTGACATTCTTTCAGTAGAAATTCAGAAACAAACCATATGCCAAACATTTTTATTGAAATGAAGTAATATACAAGACACTTACATTTCCCATTTGCAATAGCTGAAAACCACTATCTGTTTTAAAATTCTTGTAGCATTATTTTAAAAATAATGGAAATTCAGAACACCTTCTTTACTTAAGCATGTCACAAGTAGAACCATGCTTGGACTAAAACAGAGGCATTGTTACTAATATACCAAAATCCTAACTTCCGCGGGTAAGTGTGCACATGTATCTACACCGATCCCAGTCAAACTTCCATGGTTTTGGGGCAGATTTAAAACTGTCAATCTAGTATTATATACTTTACTACTCCAAAAGAAAAGCATATATTATCAAAAGCTTTCAAAGATTTCTTCTTTTTTTTCTTTTCCATAAAACCTTTTTCTACCGTTTACTCCTGAGTGTGCTTATCTGGGATTACAAAGCCCTGAATAAAAGAAACCGTTATGATAAAATGGACCCCAGCCATCTGTTTACCTGAGAGGATCAAGCAAATCTTTCAAGCAATGTAACACATAAGTTCTCACCTAAGTAACAGTGAAGTTAAATCTAACTTAACAGAAAAGTGTCTACCTAATAGGATATTTCAGCACATGGGAATCAATAATTAGTACTCAGTGATACTGACAAACTTATAATGAGAGGCTAAAATATTTCCTGTGAGATTTGTTCATCTATTCTTAATAAATAAATAAATAAATAAATCTTAGGCATTTTGAAAAACTCTAAAAAGAGATGGAGAGATTTTCTTACAAGAAATACGATTCCAGCAACGGAGTAACAGGAAAAGGGAAGTGTTTTTTCCCTTTTGTGTTGCCTGCCTGGGACAAAAAGAAGAGAGCAGCCAATAGGGTTGTCTTTCATGTAAAAATGTAATATCAACTCTGAAATAAACTCCTTTAAAACGAAGTTCCCCACTCCCTGCTCAAAGAGATGGGATACCTATTTAAGTTCAATTGCCTTTGATGGGAAGATGATGCTCAACCACAAAGGCAAATTATGACCTAGGGTTTATTCTTTCAAATTTAGCAGGGAAGAGAGCTCTACATTCATAGCTGCAGCAGGGTATTTTTGAAGGTCCATTCAAAGTACATAATATGAATGGCAGTATGTGCAGAGCAAACAGGACCAAACTTCAAGTCTTTGGTGCTGCTCTACCCATCAGAGACACATGAAGGGATGGTTCAGGAGCATGACCACTCTTTCCTTGACTATCAGAATTTTGCTATTTTCTGGTATTTAAGAATGTATGTAATCTTACCACATGGTTGGAAAGCCATTCATCATTCAATTCACTGCAATATAAGAGTCTAGTAGCTTACTAGCATTTTCAGCTAGCATTCCATGTCTTTACTAAGCTGTGAGCAGCTGAGCCACAGGAACTCAATATACCTCTTGTTGGAACTGCTATACACAAACCTCTGCTGAGCCCATTTCTGGGACTAAAAGCCTTTGCACTAGAAAATGAACACTACACAATTAGATACACGCAAATAGGATACAAGCAACATAGTTCATACTGAATGAAACTATTAGGATTAATGACAAACTAGAAGTTAGCATAGGAGAGTAAATCCATTTAGAATCTTCATTACGATTTTCTCTCATTTTAGCCTCAAAAGATACTTCTTATTCTGAATCAGATTGAGTCATTATTAAGAAAGTAAGGTTTTGTGGATCTGCATGGTAGAAGAAGACAAATTTAAGTTGTGAAAAATTGGAAAATCAATTTGTTAATATAAATACGTAAACTACTTTACCCATTTTCGTCTTGTAATTTTTTCGCAAGAGTCTCTCCACTGTTAGGCATGCTGACAAACCCTCTAAAGCTGGTGACAAATATGCTAAAGAACTGTGAAGGTCGGGCATAAATAAGCCACTTGAACAACAGAAGAAACCAACACTAACTGGTTATTTGTTAGAAAAAAACAACACGTAATAAAGAGGAGGAGACTACAGCTACAAAAGCTGTTTCTTTCTGGTTTTAGCATGCTTGAAATGTCGCAGTGCCTGTGAGCTGCTTACTGCTAAACTTTCTTTTTTATTCAGTTTTCTTTAATTATCCATGAGAAGAATTTTAATGAGTCTACAATGCTTTAATATGCAAATCATTTCTTTTGCCAAGATTTTAAACAAATTAGTTCACAGAAGTTGAACTAATTCTGATTTTTTTTACCTCTATTTTCAAAAAGGAACATTCAGCTAAGTTAATTTCTTAAAGAAAACACAAATTAATTACATTAGGAAATGCCTGCAAGTCAATTATACCAATGAAACCCAGTACTGCAACAGCCAAGCACCTCCTCCAGCATCACAGCCACCAGTACTTCATTGACTTCACCAAACCAGGCCTACCAAATACTGTAGGAGTACACATGACTGAACCAATTAGTTCCCAGGATGTAATAAAGTCTAGTTTGTCCACTTAGGCTACTTCTCTACTAATAAATAAAAGCCAGGGAATAGCTCATGCCACCCACTGTGAGCATCTTCCCTGGGACAGCTTTGGTCTTAACCAACTGGTATTTCCCCACCCAACTGCCACAGACAGAAGGGATAACTTAGACCAGGGGCAGTTACTGGAAGACTGTTAAGGGCAACCCTTCTCAAAGGAGAGAGGGATGCAAGCTGTGCCCTGTCATTTCCCTCAGAGCCACAGAACACGCTCGAGAATGTTATTTACTGGTACAAAGCCACATTGATTAGGAAAATGTGGGAGTAGTATACTTTATAGACGCTTTATAGAAAGATTCCTATTTTATTCCAGAGTATCTTGCACCATAACCAAATGCCTAATTGTGCATAATGCAATTTGAAATGAAAAGAAAGAAAACTTCACAGTGGGATTTTAAGGGTCCTATTTTTACCACTCACGGAAAGTCACTTTGAAAATTCCTGTCCTGGTTTTAGTTAGGATAGAGTTAATTTTCCTCCCAGTAGCTGGTAGGGTGCTACATTTTGAATTTAAGATGAGACTAATGTTGATAACACACTGATGTTTTACTTGTTGCAGAGCAGTGCTTACACTAAGCCAAGGACTTTTTAGCTTCTTGCTCTGTCCTGCCAGCGGGCAGGCTGGGGGTGCAGCAAGAGCTGGGAAGGGACAGACCCAGGACAGCTGACCCAAACTGGCCAAAGGGGTATTCCATACCATCTGATGTCATGCTGAACAATATATAGGGGTGGCTAGCCGGGGTGGGGGGGCCGGCTGCTCGGGCTTGGGCTGGGCATCGGTCAGCGGGTGGTGAGCAATTGCATTGTGCATCACTTGTTTGTTCATATTATTATATTATTATTATAATTTTCTGTCCTAATAAACTATCTCTATCTCAACCCACAGGCTTCAGTTTTTCTCATTTCTCTCCCCCATCCCAGAGAGGGAGGGGGGAGGGTGAGCGAATGGCTGTGTGGTGTTTAGCTGCCGGCTGGGTTAAACCACAACAATCCCTGAACACAGAATAGGGGATATTTCAACTGTAAAAAACACATAAGCTTATACAGCTATGTGTTTGTTTTTGTCAGGGCTGATTTAATTCCTTCATTCTGGAATAATTCTCACTTTGCTCCAAGGACTGTTTTCAGAAAGCTCCTTGATATGCTACCTGAGCTTGCAACTAGCTTTCCAGAAGAACAAGAAAGAGAGAAAGAGAGAAAGAAGAGAGAAAGAAGAGAGAAAGAAGAGAGAAAGAAG
>NC_048902.1:7772964-7773252 GCF_011077185.1 Oxyura jamaicensis
GAAGAGAGAAAGAAGAGAGAAAGAAGAGAGAAAGAAGAGAGAAAGAAAGAGAGAAAGAGAGAAAGAGAGAAAGAGAGAAAGAGAGAAAGAGAGAAAGAGAGAAAGAGAGAAAGAGAGAAAGAGAGAAAGAAGAGAGAAAGAGAGAAAGAGAGAAAGAGAGAAAGAGAGAAAGAGAGAAAGAAGAGAGAAAGAGAAAGAAGAGAGAAAGAGAGAGAGAAAGAAGAGAGAAAGAGAGAAAGAGAGAAAGAGAGAAAGAGAGAAAGAGAGAAGAGAGAAAGAGAGAAAGAG